>NW_023494799.1:7146222-7201222 GCF_904425465.1 Colossoma macropomum
AGTGCTGAGAATGATCCAACTCCCAAATAGTACCTGCTCTGTGGTGGTCCTGTGGGGGTCCTGACCACTGAAGAACAGGGTGAAAGGGGGCTAACAAAGTATGCAGAGAAACAGATGGACTACAGTTTGTAACTGTAGAACTACAAAGTGCACCTATATAGTAAGTGGAGCTGATAAAATGGACAATGAATGTAGAAACAAGGAGGTGTACATAATGAAGTGGCCAGTCGGTGAATACTACACAGATAAACATAAACAAGTGAGAAAAGTCTACAGTCTGGCCTAAAAATGTCTCATAGCAGCAGCAGAAACACATATACCTCCATCTACTGACCGCACTCAGGGCAAGCACATATACACATATACAATAAAATTCATTATACAGTCACAGACCAACAGGAAATCAGTCAACACGATAAACGTTCAGCAGCAATCTGCCTTTAATGGATTTGAGGGAACTGAATTCCACACAGTGATGGAAACACAGGATTACGGGATTGAATTTCACAAGGGGGTTTGAGGAGGGGAATCGAAAGGAAACAAGGGGGCATCAGTTCATTCTCTCATATACAAATACATCAAACTAACACACAGAAATGACACTCTGACTATACGGAATAATAAAAGCCCATTCGCTACCGTATTCTCTCCACCCTGTCACCGGTCCTCACGAGCCGTGACTTGATTGTGCAATTAAGATCACGTTTTTCTTTGTAGTTGTTCTTTGTATCGTAACATTGCATAACAAAGTGAAACTTGGACGTGCTAACTAGTTAACTAAACCTTCTGTAAAAAAAAACAAAAAAAAACAAACAAAAAAAAAAACCTAAACCTTCTGTAAAAAAAAAAATATATATAATTCAGACTTGTTCTTGTTTGGGACAAGTGAACCAACAAAATCAGACTATTACTGTTCTTAATTCCTGTAGGACGTTCTGGTTCTGTTCTTATCTCGGAGTGAAATTCTATGATTGCCTAAAACAAAGACACAAATAAAAAACAAAAATGAACAAACATAAGAAAATAATGCAACACAACTGACAGTGTGTGAAAGTGATTATTAAAGGGGCGCTCTGGCCAAAATTTAAAATATAACCATTACTACTATTTTATGTAAACATGCCTACTCAACTCCTACAGTGGTTCCATGGGAATCTCTACAGCAGGGGTGCAAAACTCTGGTCCAGCACAGTTTGGAGGTTTCCCCACCTAAACACACCCACTAAACCTGCCAATTAGCAGATAAATGCAATCAGGTGTGTCTTAGTAGGTAAATCATCAAACTGTGCTGGACACCAGCCCTCTAGGACCGGAGTTGTGCAATGACGAATAGGAAAACCCCCTTTTCATGATGTATCTGATGTATCTTGCAGGTGGGAGGAACTTTAATCATGTAAAGGGTTCTTTGAATGTTCATGGCTCTATATAGAACCATTTTCTTCACTAAAGATCCCTTGAAGAACCATAAATATATCTGCATAATGCATGATGGGTACTGTAGTGAGGAAACATTAACAGACAAAAACTAAACCAGTCAAACCAGTAATCCTGAAGGCTGACTGAGGGATGCGTGCTGCGTGACAATATTACATGACAACATTAAGTACTGGTTTTAATCTGGAACGCCCCTTTAACGTAAAACACAACAAACTCTCTAAAACTATAAATGTTGAAAGTATTCTATGCCCTTGCGTAAACAAAAATTAATATGAAAAGGGATTTTGAGACATTTGAGTTCAGTGAAAGCTCCTAAAGAGGAAATAACGCTTAACACATATACAAGGCCTTCTTTCAAGATCAAAATCAGACTGGAGTTACTGTACGTCACGCTAAGGCACTCGCTACGTAGTGTTCTGAACTTCACAGCAGCTTCTGGTCGAGATACTTTGATTTGCTGTCCAATAAACAAATCTATCCGGGAAATAAAATGCATTTAGAAAATACTCTGTTCCACCCACTGTAAGGACTATTCACATGTCATCCTGAAGGAGCCATAAGCAGCAGTTTTCTGTTTCTGTTTCACTGTCCCTCATCACAGCACATTAACTGATTGGCTTACTGCTGATCACATGGCTAGTCAACAGGAAGGAACTTGAAATTTTGAGGAAATGCTAGAGTAAAGTCAGCATTCAGCATCCTCAGATTGACTATTTTCATTTGCTAGTATTAGGAAATCTTACTTATTGCTCCATTAAATGATATCCATAAAAAACATTAATATATTTCACATTTCACATTATTAAGATTATAGGTTTGCTGAATGATGTCAGAGGGCCTCGGAACATAAATGAGCTGAAAAGCCAATGTGCTCCTAAAAAGGAGTTCTAGCTTAACTAAAATATACTGATGCTCATGGATGAAGACTTTATTGGATTCCTTAGAGATACTGTGCTTTTGCAGCTGCTACACAAAAACCCTGTATCTCAATGTTTGTGGGCTTTTTGTGCATAATTTCAAAACTCAACTTAATCTTGCGTTGCGCAATAGAAATGGTCCAAAGTTGCTTGGAAAAACCAATTGTTACATTAACTTCCATTGAAAGTTAAGAATGTTTTACTTTCTCTTGTAAAGCTAGCATGTTTTTTTGTTCCAGCAGCGGTGATACAGTGGTAAGATATAGTGCTGCATTCTGTACAATTATACAGGTCATCAAATTTATATATGCACATGCATACAAATCGCTGCTGTCGGAAGAAAACCTTGTATCTCCATTTTGTTCGTTTTTCAGTTTTTGGCATAATTTGAAAGTAGCCAGTGTCCTTTACGTGGTGTGCAAATATCATGATGAACGGACCGACAGAAATGACCCAAAATTACTTGGAAAAAAGTCTGGTTCCATTGACTTACATTAAAAGTAGTGTTTTTTCCTTCTCCTGTAAAGTTATCATTCTGGAGATAGAGGTTTTTTTTCTTTTGATAGCAGTGATATATACATATATGTATAACTGCAAACTGACTAATTTTATGTATGCTTGTGGGAACTGCATTTTTGCGCTTACCCTATCTAAAACAAAACAATGCACTTGCAATACAGCCATGAAAAGGGGGGTGAAATGGTTGAACAAGTTTCCATTGAGATGTTCGTTGCTGATGCAGCATCGCTTTAAGATAACACTCAGACTGTATGGAAGACATGCACTGCAAAAACTCTTAGATACGTAAACGAAGAGTACTTAGTGGAGTTCAAAAACAAGAAAAAGAAAAAGAAAAACAAACAAACCCAAATGATTTGTTGCATGATGTGATTTTAGCTCTTGAGCAGTTTTAAACTGTCTAAAGCAGCCACTGCAGCCACTAAAAGGGAAACTGCTTAAACCAAGTAGGCTCACTAATCGCAATACAGCCATGTGATATGATGGCTGATCACATTAGCTATTGCTAAAAGTCTGCAGTGAAGTTTGTGGCAAATTCATTTAGCTTTTTTTTTTTAGTGCAGCAGGAGATCCATCTCCCAGCTAGAACTTTTAAAACGAAATTCCATGTTATTATTGTGACCCAAAGTGACCCAAACAAGCTCACTTCCTCAAAATATGTCAGTAAACAGTCTTCAGTCCGGGACAATCAAGCTTATTTAGCCTGAACCACATTATAAGGATTTCATACTTCAATTACTGCAAAAATATATGACTGATTCTCTTCAGGTTTGAGAAACAGTTATATCACTAGTGTCTGTCAAATATTTCTCTACCTAGCAGATTATCAAGATGTCAAAAAAGACAAATGAAATTAGAAGAAAAACAGAAAAGTGGTTAATCTAGTTAGTGCTGTTAGTTAAATACCCGCTTAGAAAATAAATCTGGTTCCAAATCATGGAACTCCAGTGTTTAGTATAGTTTAAATTTCATTAGTTAGTACTGATTACTGAGAATAACCATTGCAACATAATGCCATCATAGCAAACACGTAAACAGGACAGGAAGCGAAGGATTAATAGTAGCCCTAGAATTTCTTTGTGAAAAATTAAATCGGTTATTACTTTAACATTAAAGGGGACTCCCACCATTTTTCCAGAATTTCTGCATAATTAAATGGTTAAGATGTAACAGTCTTTCAGAGTGGTTTGATGTGAAATGCTCCATTCTAGAGAAACTTACTGAGTGAGAATCGTTCACAGTGGTGGTGATAGGAACCAGATGTCTGAATGCCTCTTAAAGCTCCCTCATAGAAAGTTATTACCCAAAATAGGTACGAATACGGTGTCTGTCATTCATGGTGGAGAAACACACAGAGAGCGTAGTAAGGCAAAAATAGTCCCTAAAGAGATTTATCACTATTTTATCATTATCAATGTTACATATAAGAACTCAGAAGGCATGTGTAGACTCACTGGCCATTTTAGATAGAAAATAAAATGGCTATATTAGCACTGTAGACAATGTTACCTTGGTTCCTATCACCACCACTGTAAAGAAAATCTGAGTCAGTTACATTCAATGCAGTGCACTGTTTCACAACAAAACACTTGGACCTTGTTTACATCTCCATGACTAAATTATTCTGAAATTTTGAAAAACTGGTGGACTTCTCCTTTAATATTATGGAGTCTTAAAAGCAAAAAGTAGCTTAAACAAGTTGTACTCCAGATTAAGACACCAGCTTCACTAAGACACTAAACCTAACGGCATCCTTTCATGCTGTAGTAACACACTTACAGAAAAAGTAAGTGATGCACACCACACTAGTACAAGTCTCTAGGATTTAGGCTTTGCCCAAAAAAACAAAACAAAACAGCTATTTACAGATAAACAAGCAAATGTACCACGCTGGTGGCATTTTGGAGTTGCCTAAAAAGTTGCAAAAGACGCATAATACTCATCAGCTGACAGTGTGACGGAGTAAGGACTGGAGAAGAAGGTGATTTCCTTTCCCCAGAGCACCTTTGATTTAGTCAATCCTTCTGTGCAGGTGAGGAAAGCTGTAGTGGTTGTGGACTGGGAGTGCTGTTCACAGAACAATGAACAGGATGATCACAACAAACAGGATGGCCAACAAAATGCCAATTGCACACCACTGCCGTCGGTCTATGGAGGTAAAGAGTCAAAAAATTAGTTGAAAATATCAGTAAAATAGCAATTTTCACAATCAAGTTCAATGCTTTTTAATACCCTTTAAAGACCTGAAGGGAAAAAAATATATAATTCCTACTTTACAATAACACACACTCAATACAGCATGTATTACTGTTAATTTTATTCACATATTTAAACAGTTTATGACCATAACACCACTGTCCGCTGGATATTTTTGTTTGGCGGACTATTGTGGATCGGTTTCATATATAGAGACTCTTTCAACAAAGTCTTCAGGCATCAAATTTCACTTTAAAGGGTCAATTTTTATTGCACTTTATTTTTTACTCACTGAGGTCCACTTATGACCTCTGTGTTTATGACTGGTGCAAAGGAGTTATTTTCTGTTTGGCTGCTCTGTATTGTAAAGCTGACTAGGCTGAAACATTCCTTAGCCTTAACTTTAGCATGAATGGGCAGAGCTAATCTGCTGTAGGCTGAATAGGTAGATATTTGTAAATTTGCAGGTTTTCTTGACATTACAGGAACAATGAATATGAAAAAGGCTGTTTTTGCAGCTTAGTTTCCATACATGGACTTTGGAGTGAATGGTAAATGTTGAAACTTGAGCAATGTTTAAAAACTACTTTCCATCATATGGGCCTTGTAATATTTCTGATATATTATGACCTTATAAAACATTTTAAGAATCTCCAGGAATATTATTATTATTATTATTATTATTATTATTATTATTATTATTACTACATGTATAGTATTGTTTCCTCCCTGTTTATGTCCAGGAATTATAATCCAAAGCAAAACATTGTCCACTCTTGTGAGTAATTTTAAGAGGACACTTTTAAGTAACTGAAAATGTGCTTACTTTTCTATCACAACAACTCTAAGATGGGTAAATATTCTTTTGACATTTAATACTAGTTAATGATCTGGGTCATTTTCTGACACTGCCTGACTGCTCTTGTGAATGATGAAAATTTTGCGCCATTTCATTCTCGGCCTCTGAACCCAGAGCTTCCTTTGAGAGTCCCCAAGGTCAAACTTCCTGTGCTTATCGTTTGAAGCCATATAAGGAGTGCCATCATAGGCAAGCCCCGAATTTCCTTCCGCTCCCGTCTGTAACCCCCCTTGACTCCAGGAAGCAAGGGGTGGTTCTGAACAGGAAGTTAATTCATGCATGAATTCACTCTCAAACATGTTCTATCAGTCCACCCAGACATCAGTGCCAGCTTAGTAAATCAAAGTCTGTCTAAAACACAAATTGGTCATTTTAAACTTTTTCTCTTAGTATTTTCTCTTAACCACAGTGGGCTGAATGAGCTCTTGTATTACTCACCACTTGTCATGTGGGAAACTTTAGCCAGCTTCTTCATCACATTGTCCAGTCTGGACTGAGTGTTGTCCATTTCATGAGAGAAATCATCAAGCATTCTGTAAACCAGTGACAGATGATGCATAAGAAAGTTTATACTACATGGCAAGAAAATACAAATCATGATAATCTCACAAAATATTACTACCATGTTACTCATGTTATATGACACATTAAATAGCCAGCTGTTTAACGAAATATTCCAGCTGTTTAACGAATTTGGATTGGGCGGTATAATATGAATAAGGTGTACCACGGTAGTGAAAAATGATGAATGTATTTCAAAATCATGACGTCCCTCGTCTATCTAGTAAACGGCCAAATATACACCTGCTTACATGGGGGTGAAACCATCTAATCGCCTCACAGATGCTGTCAGACTCCGCTGTGGAGCCAAAAGGATCCTGTATTGTGCTGGTTATGACTTCTTTTCGCACCTAATGTGCTGCTAAAACAGGACTAGAAAATACCCAAGAAAAACTATGCAGGACAGTGGTACAATGACAGCTAACAGCTAACCACACCACAGAATTTTTCTAAACCTGTATAACTGGAACATCAGTTAGCTGGAACGGTGCCTGTACTGTAGGGTGTGGCACTTGTGTGTTAGCTAATGTTAAGCTAACAGTAGCTCAATTAGCAGGCCACAACAGCTCCAGACGTGACTGATCAGGTTTGATTTCGGCCCTGTCACTCCAAACACCAGTCACTTAACTTTGCTCTCTCAGACAGGAGTTTCTTATTGTCTATATTTATATCAATTAGTCAGAATCAAACCTGTACTGTGGTGTGTGTGGTACTGACTGGAGCTGTAGCCTGCTCGCTAAGCTAATATTAGGAAAGCCAGTAAGCTACAGATTCAAGCTTCGCCTTTTTGTACCTCCAATGCCAGCTGCTCGACTGCACTTCCTCAGATTTAACTTGTGTTAATGCTTTTACCTGTAAATCAAACCTGTTCTGTGGTGAGCAGAGCCAAAATCATGCTAGCTAAGCTAATGCTAACCAGTTCCCCTCACTGTTTACATTTAGTATTTTTTAGAAGGTAGATGTTTTGGTATTGAATGAGGGACTGTGCACTGTGTTCACTTATCTGATGACTGTGTAAACAAACTTTTTATTTGACTGTTTTTCAGGATGAGACGACACAAAAGCAACATTTATGGTTCCAGTATTACCATATACCATAGGAATATGTGAATATGGTATAAAAACATAGATTCTGCCCAGAGATAATCAATTGTCCTTTATGTTTGGTTACCTTGCAAAAATGAAAAGGTTTAACAGCCACAAGTCAAAGAAATTCAAACATATGTTGTTTAAATTGCTTACACTGCTTGTTCATCAAGCTCCTGTCCAATCCTTTGAGACATGTTCTTCAACACACCAATGGTCCCTGACACCAGCTCCAACTGCTCATCCTGCTGCTCCGCTATGAGCTACGGATGAACATATGCACAAACAAATCAATCACACTATGAAGCAGCCTGTTATTGGTGAATTACTCCATTATAACTTGGGAATCATGACGATACTGGAATCATATTGGTCTCGACAAATTACTGACATCTGAGCTATGTTTAAATTTGACTGATCTTTCAAACCAATATTTCTTGATGTATTTCCTGTTTTCCTGGAAGAGCAGAATGTTTAGGTGGTACAGGCTACTGTGCTAAAATGTCTGTATTTCATTCATTTTACTGCATTTGTAACCCTACAGAAAAAAAACCCGCTATATTTCTCCATAATGATGATCCAGGTGGATCCAGGCCCACAGTTCCCATATCATCACATCACTAGTAATAACATTACCATCAAAAATGAACCATTACAAATGCTTTGCTGTTTGTTCACGTTGTTCAGATGCAGGTAATTATAAAAGCACAGAATAAAAACTATATTTAGCAAGTTTTGTTTTAAGTTTGCCAGAATAACAATATAGTCTGTGTGCTTTATTACCTGCTGCTGGGTTTGCTGCTCCTCAATAAACTGGGAGTTGGCTGTTTGCAGCTCTCGGTCCAGACGGGTGTACCTGTCTCCTCCTCCTCCGGGTTGCCAGATTGGGCCATGGGAACCTCCATCCCCCAAAAGAGTCTTAAACAAAAATCAGATGTCATGGCTTCACATACAACACCATGACCATTGTAAAGTGGTATGAAATTGATATATTGAAAAAATTATATAATGCAGTTTCACTGTGATACAACTGAACTACATACACATACTATATGCATATTTTGAACTACATACATATAAAATCTGTCCGTTACCTTGGAACTAGGACTTGGATGGCATTAGATAACTAGACGTACAAACCTGTCTGTTTTTCTTGTCCGATATGGACACAGCCATTGGACTAGACATGTGGTCCTTCATCTCCTACAAATGAAATGATTATTAATATTCAAAAGGATTAAAACTGCAACCAATTCACACACACTGGACATACTGGTAACCAGCACTGGGGAAAATGAAGCAAATAAATTTTGACTACAGCACACTGAGGTTAACTTGCCTTAACTGTCTGCCTTGTGCTGGTGATGAAGGCTTTTCGCTTGGTCAACTCCACAGCATCAAGATTAAACTTTCTTGGATTTGCTTCCACAATACCTGAAATCACTGTTAAGGTCTTGAATATAGTAGAACTAGGACCCAGCATAAACTATACATAACTATAACTATAAATGCCATCCCTATGTTAACATATGCATTGTAAGGATATTAATAGTTTCGTCCAAATCCTCCAAATCCCATTCAATGGACCTCAGGCTGTTCCTCAACTCATTTGTGGTCCAGTCAATCTCTTCCTTGGTGGCACCACCCGGATCTTGCAGTAGCTCACTCCATCTCTGATGCAGACCTTGTGCAGTGTTTACAGCCTTTTGGACCTCCCTAAGCACAGTGAAACATCCACACCAACAAGATGAGTATTTGAACAGAGATAAGACAATATGAGGGCTCAAAATACTCAAGAGGATATTATATGCATTGAAGTAAATAAGCTGTTGGTCCACTGTGAATCAGGTGAATTCAAAAACTAATTGGTAGCTTTACTAAAGACATGTACATATTCATATCTGCCCTTTTCAGTTTGCTTAGTCTGACCCGAAAATAGTGATATATCAAGACCCATAATAAACCTGCAGCTAATATATTATCAAACCCATCCCTAAATGTACTATCAATCAAATGACAGAACATGGACATTGTATAGTTTTAATACATATTTCTGCAGCAGTTCAGATGAACTAAACAAGAAACTATACCTAGAAGTAAAGTAAAAGGGGAACTCCAACGATTTTTCAAAAGTTTTGCATGATTAAATGGTTAACATCAATACTGTCATGCAGAGTCGTTTGGTGTGATGCTCTGAAATGAGTCAGAACTGTTCACAGGGAGTGAAATGAGTCAGAACTGTTCACAGTGGCGGTAAAAGGAAACAGATGTCCACCTCTAAAAGCTCCCTCACAAAGTTATTATATGAAATGTTTATGAACACACTGCCTGTTGTCTTAGACACTGTTAGTTGTCTGACAAAAATGAATTTAATCTATGTATTTTAATCCATTCATGGTGAAGGAATACATGAAAGATGTTCTATGGCAAAACAGTCCCCAGAGAAAACTTTTTTTTCCCCCAGAAGGACCGTTATTTCGCCATCATCAACACTGCGTATAAACTCACAAGACACATGTAGGCTCAGTGGTGGTTTGGGGGTAGTTAATAAAATGGCTATATTTGTACTGTAGACATTGTTACCTCTGGTTCCTATCACCACCACTGCAAGGAAAATCAGTGGTGCTAAGTTTCTCTACAAATGAAGTATTTCACATGAAATCACTCTGAATGACTTTAACCAATGAAATTGAAAAATGGGTGGAATTCCCCTTTAACGTTAGGAAAAAGCAGTTAAGTAAAAGTAAGTAAAATCAAACCTGAAACCTGGTGGAGACGGAAGAATGACCTAATATAATAGAAAAGTCACCATAAGACCCAAAATAAGATATTTATTTAATCCAAAAAACTATTCAGCACTTAAGTTTAGCAAACAAAGAATGTAGCCGATGAGCTAACAGCGTTAGCGAACTGAACGCAGCTAAGTTAACGCTAGCGAGTTAGCTAGCAGTGTAATAACAAAGCAATTAGCCAGCCAGAGAAATACACGACTAAATAAACCAGATATTTTAGATATGTCCTAACAAAGCCACACTGTCCGTCACCTATTTCACTCTAACATATAAGCCGAGATGAGCACTGCAGCCCGGTTTCCCGGACAGCCGATCTGTTGGGTATCGTCCTCCACTGTTCAGGCTGGACAATGTCAGGGACGCTACTCACCCTTTCACGACGAAAAACGGGTCTTCCATCGACATGGTGCTGCTCACACTGAAGGACTCTAGTGATACACGGTCATGCTCCAAAGCCCGGCCGCTCTGCCAGCGCTCTCCGTGCGGCGTGAGAGCTGAAGGGGGAGTTACGGTTTGTTTATGTGCGGGACAGAGCTGCGCTCTCCGCCATCACTCCCTCCACTCCATCCGGGGCAGAGGTCAGCAGCTCCCTGGGAGACGCAGTGATGTCAGAAAAAAATCCGTTAAATAATTAAATAATTACTGATCAATTCTGTCTTACATAGCTGACGCATTGGTTTCTCTAGAAATGATGTATACTTTCACCAGGATTTTACCAACCAAGATCGTCTATCTATCTATCTATCTATCTATCTATCTATCTATCTATCTATCTATCTGTATGTCTATCGCTTATAGTCAATATCTTTTTCATCTATCTATAATCATCAATATATGTATTTGTCTGACTATCTGTGTATCTGCCTTCAGTCACATTGCCCATTTGTCCGTCTGTCTGTCTATCTGTCTGTCTGTCTGTCTTTTCTAAATGTTCCACTTTTAAAACAAGTCTGGACATGAATGTCTAAAACAGCTCCATTCACAGTCGAGCAGTTACTGAATGTCACTGTCAGCACCTCTGCCCTTACGCATTACTGACTGCAGTACTTACAATGCTTTTATTATTCATAAGGCTCATTCATTAGCTGGGATACCTACACCACAGTAACCCGGTAACACACACCGTCCTGTCTCTTGAATATATCCAGTTAATTAAAAGCTCAGATCAAAATACACCAAACACTACATTGCTTATTCAGATGTCTAAGAATACCTGTGTTGTTGTTCAGCATGATGAATGATGATGTGCCTGAGGTCTAAAACATGTCAGTATAAATTAATAATGTAAAATTCAACAACTTAATGCACTGATCAGTGTGGTAGGAGGCTGACAGCACACAGAGCTATGACTGATCAGCACTACACCCACTTCAGCTTCAATGAATGGAAAACATCTCTGATGCAAATGTAAGAAATATTGATGTGATTGGTGCTAAAAGGCACAAATTCATGAGGATACAAATGCAATCATCTTCATGCTGCTGGATGTTGGTTATAGCTTTACAATGTTGATTAAAAGCTCTGATAAAACTGATAGACACATTTTCCCTCTCACTGTTTCCCACTCAAGAGTGTAAACACAAAGCCTATTACGTCATACCCCGCTTTCCCTGATCGGGGTGCTTGTTTATGACCCACATCGAGCTCTTACTCGGCAAAATAACCCTTGAACCTTAAAAAAAATATCGGATTCAGATGCATTAAGTCTTTGTGAGACCTTTCGGTGTTTATTTTAGCTCGGTGTCACATCAGCTTTAACTGTTTCTTGAAACAAAACACCGCCTCTCTCTCCCCTCCCCCCCTCACTAACGGCTCCCATTCACATTTGCTCAGACACCGCAGAGGATTTGCACAATAGGACCATGTGACCCGACTGTAGGAGACACAAACCATTACATCAGTCCAGGATGTTGGCTGAAAAAAAAGGAAAATTAAAGGGGAAGCGACCATTTTTATTCGCGAGCGGTCAAAAACAAGACACGCAAACCTAAAATAGCAAAGGAGCCTGTAACAGTGCATGCAGTGTAAGTTAAACCTTAAATAATATTCACGTTTTTGCACTTGTAGTTGTATTTTTTAACCTCAAATCAGCTGCTCACTAAATAAAAAAAGATTCTCAGCAATTATATGTTCACTCACAGACAAATCACTACCACCACATCACTATAATAAACGCTGTAACTCTAATTAATATGCATTTTTTGTTATTGTTGTTGTTTTTAAATATATTTTATCGGTTAGTCGCCCTAAAAACATTCCGGTCTCTTTAAATTATTCTCCCACGTTAGTATTTAAATATGACTAATCTGCATCCTGTCTTCCGATTGGTCTGTGGCGGCTCGGCGGGGCGTGGTTTCGCGCGCTAGTGGCGATGTGATTGGTCGGCGTAGACGTTACGTTTTGGTATAAAAGTGGTCTAAAAATAGAAACGGTCTCATTCCTCTCTAGGCTGTTGTTGAGGGCAGAGACAGAGTACGGAAGGTAATGCGACCTCTTAATACAACCCAATAACACAAAAATATCACTATTGCGTTTTTTGAAGGACAGAGATGTGGCTGTCGTATTTATTTAACGTCTCAGATTTATGAAAACAAGAACGTAACTGGAGAGGACAAAGAAATCCACTAGTAGAGGAATAGTGTTTTAAAAATAGAGCTTGAATTTGTTCATAGACTACGTGAACAGTACTGAGTGTTTTTTTCAGCCCCGTTGGACGATTTTTGGTCATTTTTGGGGTGGACAATGCTTCAGTGAGACTCAGAGTTGATCGGGAACAAACTTGGTGACGACCGAGAGCCTCTCTGACTGGAGCTGAACTTTGAAACTACTCGACTTGTTTTGTGTATTGGTGAATCCAGCCTAGCGATGGAGTATAAAGTGGAGGCCCATCGGATAATGAGCATCTCCTTGGGGAAAATTTACAATTCCCGAGTTCAGCGTGGAGGCATCAAGCTGCACAAAAACCTCCTGGTGTCTCTTGTGCTCCGGAGCGCTCGCCAAGTGTATCTGAGTGACTACTACAGCGGGGTTTGCCTTAACGCCCAGCATGTGGAGGCCAAGGAGTGGGAGCTGATGGACGGCGACCAAGAGAAACTCATTCCAGCCTCTGAGGACTCCCTGCCCTCGTCGACCGACTGCGACCAGACGGAGGCTGCTGAGGTTCCAGAGGCCCCTCAGCCTGAGGAGACTCTCCCCAGCTTGGCTGTGGAAGGCCCTGAGGACCCCTGCGAGGCTGTGGAAGGCCCTAAGGACACCAGCTCCTCCGAACCTCAGGCAGAGCAGGAGGGTTCTTCCTCCGTGGACTCTACTAGTGATGTTTCTGTGCCATCTCCTGTGGTCAGTGAACCTGAATGTGAAGCTAAACAAGCCAAGGTGAGCTCTTTGGACTGTGAGACAGATTCTAACCTCGCCATGTCCGCAGAAGGGAATTCACACCAACCACCGAAAGCTCACTCTTGTTCAAACAGGAAGCGGAGTGCTGAGAAGACAGCCAGCCATGACTCTCCTGTAAAACGGACAAAAGTGACTTCCTCAAACGCCGACGAGGAGGAGGCCGAGGAGATGGACACGAGCAACGTCTCCAATCTCATTACAATCTTCGGCTCTAGTTTTTCTGGACTTTTGAGCAAGGAAAGTTCTGAGCCTGAGGCGGAAACGGAGGAAAGTGACTCAGGGTCGGGGCAAATCTGCTGTGACCAAATGCTAAAGAACCTGAACCCTTGGAGCACAGCCATTGTGGCATTTTAATAGCTGTGGAAATTGGGTGGAAGTGTGGTTTTAAAAGAAAAAAAAATGTGTATAACATTCACACATGGCCGTTTTGTGCTGTACTTCTTGACTGGGTTCCCCCCCGTAACACGTGGTGAGGCGTGTATGTGGTGTGGGACTTCCCCACATGAGTGGTGCTACCGAGCGCAAAAACCGGGCCTGGTGTGTTTGGGCATGTTTTTGTAAAGGAAAGAATGTGAACATGCTGGTACTGCTATGTAAAAACCGGGCATGTCAAACGGAATGAGGCCACTGAACAGACCTTGAACATTTGCAGGCCTACAGTGGGGGGTTTGGTTAACTTTAACCAGCAGTCTGAATGGATGATACATGTGAACTGTTATGCTAATGGCATCTGTACAAAGTTAAATGTTACATTGATGTAAGTACTGACTACAACAACAGAGTCTACCAGGCCGAGGCTGCCTTTGTCTTTGTTTTATAAAGACTTGTACATTTGTAACATTGTTCTTGTACATATTGTTTCTGATGTTGCATTATGAATCTATGTATTTTGGTATTTACTATCATGACAATTACGTGGTGATCACGTATTAAAATTTTGTGAAATGATATTTGATTCTTTTTTTTTTTTTAATCTTTATTTCGAGCGATCGTTTGAATAGCACACATTTGGATCACACAAACCATTTTGGCAACCGAAGCTAGACTAAAGTCCAATATTGTTGAGGAATCTGTTGGCATAAGACTTAAATGACTTCCTGCTTTTAGAAACGTTACTCAAGTTTCGATACTGATGTAACTTGTTTTTTATGACTACTGTCAGACTATGACTCAGACCTGCTGCACATCTTGGGTGCCCGAGTCATAAAGAAAGTTCCAGTTATTAATCGTATAATAAGCGCACTGTTTTAAAGAAAACTCCCACATTTACTTTTAAAACCAGCTTGACCTAAACGGGCAGAGGACAATAGCAGTGAAAAGAGCAGAAATGCTTAAAGTGCTCAGGCCCTGTTCTACTGAAACACTTTCTGTCTTCAGCCAGTTTTCACTGCGCGTTGTAAAACGAGCCATTGTGCCCTGAAGCATGCGTGGTATGTGGGATTTAGTTTCAGTCCAGACTCCAGGGCCCAACTTGACTCAGGCTGTTTTAACATGACAAAACATTTATTTCTCAAAACTGAACATGTTCATATTGGCTTCTTTAAAGTTTTAGATGTTATTATAAACAGTTTTACCCTTTTTTATGTGCACTTAGTCATCAAAAAACTCCTAATCATGTGGACATACAGACTTATTGGTCAAACTACATGTTTTTGTAAATTTTTCTAAGTGAAAAATGCACATTCTTTATGGAGAACACACCTCTGGACACTAATGTACAATTACAAAGTGCTGAATATAGCATATTGGCAAAAAACAAAATGAGGCCTGTGTAAAAGTTATGTCACATTTTATATTGCTTTTTTCCCCCATGTTACACTCAGCAAATAAATAGAAATTATGCACTAAAATGTGCAGAAGAAATGCCATATTAAAGGTTTTCCCTGTAGAGGGTGAGTCAACTTATTTTCACTTAGACTATGAGCCCTATTTAAACTTGTTTTACTGCTGACCTTAGAAAAGGCAGTTATTTAGACCCAATGTCCAGAATCAAACACCACGCTCAACATACAGTTCCCTTGAGATAACAACTTTGGCTAAACTTGGCATAAACATGAGCAGAGTCCACCAGGCCGGACCTCATGTCTTGTACGGTCGGATTCTTTCGCACGACCATGGGTGGCTATTGATAGAACCGGCTCCCCAGAGTAAAAAACCAAAAGCATGACTAAAGCTGCTGTAGCCCAGGCCCTGCGCAGAATGTGGGTCAGTCAAATCCCAGCCCCTCGAGTCAGCTGACCACAACCAAACCAGTTCAGCTATACAGCACATTCAGAGGGTGAGATCATGCAGGAGTGACTGTGTAATGCTTGCTTGGGAACTTGTAAGATAATATGATAGCAGGGGTTTTTTTGGTTTGCTGTTTCCTTGTTACAGTTTGAGCAGTGTGGGATTTTTTTTAACTGGGGTTTAAAACTAGACTAGCTAGTATAAAGACTTTAAAGCTAATTTGAGATCACTTGAGTTTCTTTGATTACGTAATAGGTTTGAGTTGGAACAGCTAGTTTAAGAATTTCTAAAATAATCAGATCTTTTTTGGTTTCTTGTAATAATGTAGGGTAAAATAGCTATTTTAAGAAAGTACTGTAGGTTTTTTTTCTTTTTGTCTTCTTATAGTTCAGAGTTCAAACTTTGTTCCTTGAGGTGTAGATGTAGCTTGAAAGCTAATTGCTCATCTTTTTTTTTTCTTATTAATTCCTAGTTTGGGTCTGGAACAGTAGGTTTAGGAACTTATGAGTTAATCTGAGTTCAGTTAATTTTTTTTTGTTCTTTGTAAAAGTTTAGGGTTGGAACTGCTAGCTTGGGACCTTAAAAGCTAATCTAAGATTTTTTTTTTAAATAGTTCAGTTTGTGACAGCTAGTTTGGTAGCTTGATGCTTTTTTCCTTTTTTCCTTTGTGATATTTCAGTGTTTTGAACAGCGAGTCTAGGAACTCCAAGTAAACTAGTCTTGGAACCGCTAGCTTGGGAGCTAACATCAGTTTTTTTTCTTTCTTTCTTTCTTTTTTTCCTTTTCTTTGTAATAGTTCAGGGTTGGAACCGCTAGCTTGGGAGCTAACATCAGTTTTTCTTTCTTTTTCTTTTTTTCCTTTTCTTTGTAATAGTTCAGGGTTGGAACAGCTACCCAAAGAACCCATAAGCTAGTCTAAGACCCTTTTTTTCTTTGGTTCCTTGGAATGGTTCAGGATTAGCCAAGCTAGCTTCTAGCCACAGTGCTGGCTATCGTGGAGGTGAAGGCCCTGGCTTACTGTCTAGTTTAGGATTTACTTGTCTATACATGACTAACGGTGATGTAGCCGCTGTGGGTTTTTTGTTGGGGCATGTGCTAGAAGGGCCAAGAAGGAAGGTGCAAGCGTACACACGCCTGGTCCAGTCCAGGCTAAACATATGCAGCTGCCCTCCTTCTCCATGTTCTTTGCCAGACTCTCTCCTTCTCTCGCCCTCTCTTTCTTTCTCCTGCATTCCTCATTCCTGGAAGGAAGAGGGAGAGTAAAAAAAAAAAACGTGTGATTGCGAAAACGTTTCCTGCCGATCTCCACAGCAGGAGTGCATGTGTGTCTGGAATGTGGGGTCTCGGGGAAGGAATGTCAGACAATGGTTCATATGATTCAAACCATGCTTGTACCAAATGCTTGCAACACCTTCAGGAAGTTTAAAAAACATTCGAAAGGATTCATCTGAACACGGGTGGTGATAAAATATGTACTTTGAGTAGATGTGGACAAGAACTCCAGAGCACGCTAAGCTATTTTAGGCAGCATGAATGATTTATTACACTCTAAGAGCTCCGGTGTATGTCTCTCTTCCTCTCTTTCTTTTTTCTTTTATAATGTGGTCACTGCTGCCCTCCTTCCACAAGAGGAACTGGGAGCAGTCCAAAGAAAACACCCGTCTGGAGACATGTAGAGACAAGATCTGCTCTAACAGAGCCTTTGTTCTGAAAAAGAGAAGAGTAAAGAAACATCTCGGCTCCTCTTCACTTATTCAATGAGATGGATCTCTCCGAGCCAGGAGCTCAATTGCAGTGACCCATTGAGCAATTAATCACCTATCTCATCAATCAGTTCGCCCCGTACGATTGAATGAAACAGTTATCCAAGGACACAAATGAGCTTCCACACTGATATTTATCACGGTACACAAAGCGTACTGCAGATTTAGCGGCTCAGTCTACAGTCAGGTGTTTTGGTTTTTTCAATAAACAGCCTGAAGACTGAAGGCATGTGACTGAAGGGGGGGGTTGGGGGGGGGGCTGTGAATAAAGCCACACTGGCCACACAAACCCGCATGAACCAGAACGAGAAGAAAAATAGTCCTTATATTTACGCTGCACTTAATGGAGTCATTGTTCAGATCAGCTTTAGTGAGCACAGGCGTTACCAGACCTGATCAAAGCTGACAAAATACAAGCAAACAAACCATCTGCCGCCCGCCAAGGATCAAGCTTCCCCACATATTAACCTGCCAGGCCATGTCCAGTTTGCTGTTTGTGTTTATTTGATGGTCCACTACGTCACATAGCTTATCTCAGAGATTATGCTGGTTGACCTGCTGGATTTATTACATATACATATGCAGGGAATGTGTGTTGCTTGCTTTTATGGATGGGACAGTGTGAACATTTTGATAGTGTCCTTATTTTATTCAGCATTGTCCATGTTATTAACTGTTAAAATATACAACAATGGGCTTTTTACACAAACATTGAATCATTTCACCAAGCGTGTTACACTCACTAAGCACTTTATTAGGTACACCTACCTTGTATCTACGTTTATTGCCCATTTTATCAGCTCCACTCACCATATAGGTGCACTTTGTAGTTCTACAATTAGACTGTAGTCCATCTGTTTCTCTGTAAACTTTGTTGGACCCCTTTCACCCCTTTTACCCCTTTCACCTCCACAGAGCAGGTATTATTTAAGTGGTGGATCATTCTTAGCACTGACGTGATGGTGGTGTGTTAGTGTGTGTTGCGCTGGTATGAGTGGATCAGACACAGCAGTGCTGCTGGAAAACTGTGTCCACTCACTGTCCACTCTTAGACACTCTACCTGCTTTGTTCAAGAAGCAGTCTAAGCTGAAACACTCCTTATAACTTCAACGTGAATGGGCGGGGTTAAACTGCTGTGGGCTGAATAGGTAGATTATGTAAATATGAAAGTTGTGACATTGCAAAAACAGTGCTTTAACAAGCTGTTTTCATGCTTGGTTTCTTCATATGGACTATATGAACTGGGGAGTGAACGGTGAAGTTAGAAACTTTTAACAGTGTTTACGTGCTATTATACTCTTATTTTAAAAAGTTCTGTTTTTCCGTGACATGGGCCCTTTAAATTATAGAAAAAAGTCAAGTATTTTAAGTTGTTGGAGCTTAAAATGTTGAAGCTTATTCAGCTATGCATTATATTTGTCAATGTAATTAGACCTTTTACAGTAATTACAACTCGAAGCAACAAGTCACTACTTATTTTATTATATTATATAATTGCTACTCCACAAGTAACGTCCTGCTGGCTTCAAAATGACCAGAATCTCCCATTTCATAGGACTCCATTGGTTTATGCATGTATGCCTGTCTAAATCAGAAGCTGATTAGAAGCTGACCACAAATAACCGTTTACCTTGATATTAGCAATACAGGCTGACCATTAGATTAGAACGCAAAATACCAACATGGTGAATATAACTAAAAACCCAAATATAACCTTCGGCATGAAGAACGCTGAAACTTTGAAAATAACTGATAGAAAATAAAAATAAGAGCTAATAACAAACTGACTAAGAACACTTGGAATCTGCCTTCACTACTCAACTTTAATTACAGTGAGTGGTAGAAATAGCCCTCCATCAGCTGAAAATATATTTAGGTTACCTTTTTCAATCATTTCAATCATTTAAGCATTGCTTTCAGTACTTGAGGTACTCTGAAATTAGTAAGTGTTCATTGGATCTATATGGACCATTCTGCTGAATTAGTCAAAACTTTTTATATTTAAATTAAAAAAAGTATTTAAATCTTAGATATTTACAGATTACATTATGATGTACTTAAACATAAGGCTTTAATTGAGAAAGTAATATTAAATATATACAAAATCATTATTTAGAGGGTGTTTTCTGTGGGGAGGTGTCTGTCCCAAGCCCTAACCCCTACATTTACACTTGTGAAAATAATGCATACATTTTTTTCAATGTTTTTAAAATGATGTATTTGGTTTCTTTTAAAGTGAAGCTGATTTAGATTTATCATGAGTTCAACTTCTAAATAAAAGGAAAACTTCATTCAAAAACTGCTCTCCCACGTTTTCATGTCACTACCAAAACACAGTTTTAGTCTGTAGGCAGAGCCTTATTTTAGCCACACCCCTGCAGTTTACAGCAGGAAGTGGCACTGCATCCCTGTCCCTCATGGCCACACAGTGAGCAGTTAGATCACACTGGCTACACTCACATTACAAGCCTCATTGCTCAAATCTGATCTCTCTGACGCGATGGTTCACACTCATTTAGGTAAGTGACTCAAATCTGTCATTAATGTGAACCCGCGTCCTGAAATGACCCACATGCGCACATCCTACTCAGTAACGTCACGTGAATGAATCACGTGCGTCATCAGCACAAACTAACGAGCAGAACGAGCTTCGCTCTGAAGATAATTAACTCTCAGCTGATCAGCTCTCAGCTTCATTATTAGAGTGAGACGAAGGAGAAAAAGGTGAGATGTGTTGCTTTTCCACCGTTTACAGGCTTTATCGTCTGTTCGGCGCTGCTGCCATGGTAACGCTGAATGATGGCGCACGCACAGTGGAAAAAAGCACATGAATTTCGATCTGCGCGTCACATTAAGGTCACATGGCCACGAATCGGATGCATGTCCAATCTAGGACCACATATGAAAGTGGCTCAGGTCGGATTTGAAAAGATCAGATTTGCGTGTCCACACAGCCCTGAAAACATCAGATCTGATTCATTAGGGCAAAACATTGGATTTGTGCCACTTCAACCTGATAATGTGAACGTAGACATTGTTTTGAAGTAAATGTGTCCCGAAGTCTGAAAATCAGTATGTAGCATTAAGAATCATCAATACCGAAACACATTATCTGCAATTAAGTCAAATTTGTTTTAATGAAAAAATATTAGGATTTTTTGTGTACAGCTGTTCCAAGCTGTGTTTGCTAGTCATGTAGGCCTCCCGGCTATTTGGTAGTGACCAAAATGCAATGTTCAATCGTGTGTTTTAACAAAATAAACATAATTAGGGTATAGGGTCACTCAAGCAAAAGCGTTTTCAAAAATCCAAGTCAGTTAAAAGTCATAAATGTGTTTTCAGCTCTGAGTCTGAAGCAGTTCGGCAGAATGATCCATACACACTCTAAACCCACACAGGATCAGGGAGACAACAGCGCAGTGATTCTCCACAGAAGAAGAGAAAGAGAGAGAGAGCCCTTGCTTTGGCCCCTCCATTCATTCCCTCTGACCCCCGCTGGAGCGCAGACAAACTAAAGTCTTTGTTTGTCTTGGGAACTGGCAGAGGACAGGAGGAAGAGATGTGTGGGGGAGGGGCGGAGGGACACAGGAGAGGTGGAGAAAAGGAGATGGGTGTTGAGCGGTGGGGTGAGGGGTATCCTGGGAAAAATGCCAGCATGGGATCAGTAGCAGGCTTCCTGAAACAGGAGAACGCAGAAGTGGGGGCAGGGGGGCTGTCGCCCCAGACAAGCGCAGACCACTCAAAGAACTCAGAGAATGGATACAAATGCACACAAACACATACGCGTAGTGTTACCAGCACTGGTGCACTGAAAATTACAGTACAGTGAATATACATATATAGTTATATGCAAAAGTTTGGTCAAATTACATGTTGTGTAGATTTTCTAAGTGAAGTTAACTGAACCTCTACAGAGAAAACAGGCTAATAAGACATTTTGTCCTGCAAATTCAGGTCAACATATTGGAATTGGAATCTAAAATGTGCCATTACTTTTGCACATGCCACATTTTGTGTTTTTATATGTTAAATGAATAAAAAAAAGCAGTAATTGTGAATTAAAATGTACAGAAGTGTGTGGAGGGTGTGTTAACTTACTATCACTTACAACAATACTTTGACCAACTGTGGGCAACTTTTGCATATGTCTCTCTCTCTCTCTCTCTCTCTCTCTCTCTCAACAGTAGCGCTGATATAAATGTGCACATTATTTCCACCTTACTAACCTACATTAGAGTTTTGTCTGTTTACTCTCTTGGCTGTGTCTGTGTTCCTGTGATGTTTTATCAATACGGAAGTGATGAACCTCTGAATGAGCTGTCGTTAATGCGTCTTGTTTTTCGGTGTGTGGGGTAGAACAGTTAGGCTCCAGGGAAAAAGGTGGGAACAGATACGCTGACTCAGATCTGCACTCTGAATCAGCCAGTATTAATCAGCACAGATCAGTTAAGATCACCTGATCAGCGAGAGTGTGAAAGGGTGTGTGTGTGTGTGTGTGTGTGTGTGTGTGTGTGTGTGTGTGTGTGTGTATACATGCTCTTACATGTCCAGACATGCTTAGAGAGCGCAAGGCGAAGGGCCAGTGAGCGAGACAGATGGTCCTTCAGAGACAAATGGCTGCTGCAGTTTTCTCATAAACTAAACTGAGCTCAGAGAAACTCGGCCGCTTAGAGGAATCCTGACATTCCAGAGGAGGTCAAACAGTTTACACTCTCTCTCTCTCTCTCTCTCTCTCTCTCTCTCTCTCTCTCTCTCTCTCTCTCTCTCTTTTTCTCTCTCTCTCTCCCTCTTTATTTTTTCTCTTTCTTCTGTCTTCATCTTTTCCCCTCTCTCTGTTGCTAGTTTCTCTCTATCTCTTTTTTCCTTGTTCTTTCTCCCCCTCTCTTTCACTTTTTTTTCCCTTTATTTACTTCTCTGTCTCCACTTTTCTACACCTTTCCTCTCCTTTTCTTTCTTTTTTCTTTTTTCCTTCTTTCTTTTTTCTCTCTATCTTTCTCTCTCTCGCTCCCTCAAGCCACTTTTTTTCTTTCTTTCTTTCTTTCTTTCTTTCTTTCTTTCTTTCTTTCTTTCTTTCTTTCCCTCGTTCTCCCCTCATCCCTCTTTCTTTCTTTTTCTTTCTCTTTATTTCTAGTTTACCTCTCTTTATCTGTCTTTCTGTTTCTGTTCCTTTATCTCCCTCTCCCTTATCTCTTCCTTCGCCTCTATCCCTTTTTCTCTCTGTCTCTTGCTCCTTCGTTCTTTCTGTCTCTCTAATTACAGTTTATCTTTCTCTATCTCTTGTTCTTTCTTTCTTTCATTCGTTCTTTCTCTCCCTTCACCTCTCTCTCCCCTGTTCTCTATTTCTTTCTCTTCTCTCTGTTTCTGTCTTTCTCTCTTGTTCCCTCATTTCTCCCTCTCTTTCTCTTATTTTCTCACTCTCTCACACATACACTGAGGTGTCACAGGCCATCCAGGTGGTCACAAAATTCCACAAAGAGCCCCTGTTCTTTTGATAGTCATAGTCAAGTTTAATTCTTAATCAGCAAATCGACAATGACTGCAGTGCAGATAAAGCAGGAAGCTGCTTAATTGGTATATAGTAAACAGCCCCCACCGTCCCCGAGCCCTCAATATCTTGGTTTCAAAGGAAATCAGCTTAGAAAACCTCAGGATCAAACTGTACTTGTGAGCAGCTGGTTGCGAAAGAGGAAGCACTGGCGATTACAGTCAAGAAAAGCACCTACAGACAGGCAGCTTTGGTCAGGCCGCGTTACTTCCTCAACAGGTTCAAAGTGCAGTTCAGAGACCTGCAAGGGGAAAGTTTCAGCCAAGGGCCGGTGATTGCTTCACACATCGCTTTTCTCTCTGTGTGTGTGTGTGTGTGTGTGTGTGTGTGTGTGTGTGCGCAGTCATGCTGGCTCACTCAAACATAAAAATCCACTCTAGGATGACACATCTGACCTTTGGAGCGTGAGGTGTCGTCACTGTTTATCAAAGGGACTGAACTGTACTTTTCCAGCCACCTAAGTTCCCACAATTGCCCAGTGCACTTTGTAATAAGATATATTTCAAGGAAAAATGGACTGCCTTTAAAATATGTGCTCATTTTAAAATATAAGTCTTTGTTTATACATCTGAAGTGACTGAGTGGAGTTTCGTATGGTTGGAATTGCTGGTTCTACACAGGAGAGCTGAGTGTTTTTGCGCCGCAGCGTTACTAGGAGACAAAACAAGCCTTGCGCGGCGCTCTACAAATGGCCTAGTAACGTACAGCAGCTGCCACAACAATAAACACAGCGGCACACTGTACTCCAACCGGAATCCCAGCTTTTCCATTCATACTTCTGTGAGAGCAGAGAGCAATTATATTTGCGTAAGAATCATATGGCTGATATTACGTCCCTTCAGGCTTGCATGAAATTAAATCATGCAAACCCATGTTATATGAAGCGCTTCGGTTGATTAATTATGTGGTGTAATCACTTCAGTAAGTGGTTTGAAATTTGGCGCAGGTGTCCATACCACACATAATACAAAGAACACATTGTGTCACTGCTTACAGCAACAATGCATTAAAGCAGGTTTGGCCCAGCCTGTGAATAAGTGGCTGACTCTATTGGATTAAAAGGCCATATGCCATGTGGAAGTTACAGGGATGAAGGAAGTGCTGTGCTTTTTATTGCTGAGTAATTGAAGGGAATGTAAATGATCCTATATTAAGCTTTGGCTTTGAGCAGAGTGGCTGACAGAAAAGAAAGGACTGTAATTGGACAAATGCATTGCATTATATGTATTTGACAATACTTACAACTGAACTACAATTGCACAGTTTCTGTTTACTCGAGTTTTATGTCTTGGAAAAAATAAAGCATAAAATATAAAATGTGCCATAACTTTTGCACAGGCCACATTTGATGTTTTTCTTTTCCCCAATATGTTAAATTCAGCAAATAAACAACAACTGTGCATTGTTGCATTATAAGTGCATATTTACTGTATTTTATTGGAATTGACACTTAGCAAGAGAAATTCCTTGGGGGTGGGGTTGGCACACAGGGGTTAGTTGGCACAGTGTTAATTTCTGGATCAGTGGAGGAACTTTCACAAAAATGTGTATTAATCTGGTTCCCCTTTTCACTAACATTGGTCCATTTTCTCAAGAGCTCTGAACTTATTTTTCTATGCTAAAAAATACATTATAGAAATGTTTTAAAGAATATGGAACCAGTGAAGGAACATGGTGTATACTAAAATCTTGTGTGCACCAGATACTATTGGTTCATCAGATACTATCAGGTTAGCACCAGATACTATGTGGTGAGCACCCAATACTGTCAGGTGCACATGAGATATGGATGTGGTGTAATTTTTTATGGTAGCATCTTGTGCGCACCAGATTTTTGCCAAAAAAAAAATACATCACATAATTTTAGAGGCTCTGTAAAAGAGAGAAATTGGGAAAAAAATTATAATAATTTTAGTTCATAAAAATGGCAATCTGCTGTATTTTGATGTGTGATTTGAAAGCCAAAGCCAACAGTGCATAATGTTAACTAGCCAACATCAAGTAAATAGAGTCCTGATGTGGATGGGGTTGGTTGGCACGCTGGACCAAAGTGCATACATAGCGATTAGGATGTGGCAGAGGGTGAAACATGTGCCAGCCGACCCTGCTGTCCCCTACATCCTGAACTTAAACAAAGATTCTGATTATAATGGTGAGGGATCAGTGTGTGCTGTTGGTATTTGATGGACAGTAGTGAGACTTTAACTTCGAGTCCAAAGAGCAGTGATAATAGATGTCGCAATCGTCTGAGAAAGGCCTGTAAGGGTTACAGTGTGTCTTCACCCTCCTCCAGCAGACACACTATACGTTATCTCCTTCCACACCTGTTTATACTGACTGTCAGACAGTAACCCCAAACTGCACCGCCCAGTTAACTGCCCAGGCCAAACTGTCAGTGGGCAAGAGTCAGTTTTGGTTTACATGTGTTTGTCTGTTTGTACTTAACTGTACCCACAAACACGCTGGACCAAAGTGCATGTTTTGCTGTTATGCTAATGCCAGAACCATGGGACACAGTGGTGCTTTGGGGGCTGCCCCTCCTGTCTGCATAGGAAAACAGTCTAAATAAAAATTAATGATATAAAATGATTTTTTTTAATGATTTGAAATGTGGGAAGAACAGTATGAACAGTGTGCTAGAACTAGTTTTCCAAACTTTATTTTACCTTTAGACAGCATATTAGCTACTGTGACAAATCAAAATGGAACCAACGCAGCTCTCTGAGAGTGAGTAGGACGTAAAGACAGTACTAAATTAAAGTTTTTGAAGCCAGAAAGTTGTTCATCTAAGCTCCAAGATCAAATCCACCTACTGCCAATCCAAAGGCTAATGTACATTCTGGCTGCATTTTGTAACGTTGTACGTTTTATCATTAGATACCAGTTGGCACTAATGATCTAATCAGCAGAAATATGTTATGATTCAGTGGACACTGTCAGAGCATAAGAGACTGTGTTGTTTCCAATTGTGCACCACGCTGAGCTGAAAAAAACTCCAAGCAGTCAAGCAGCCTATGTTATGTTTTATCTATGCTGACTAAGTTGAATATGAAAGAGGGTCTTTATTGATGCTGTATTCCAAATAGCAAGCATATATAAGTTCTTTGGATTGATAAGGTTGGCACCCCGTTGACTGTATGCCACTGCTGGTCCACCCTGGGACCAACCAGATTACTGACCCACATATAATCCACAAGTCTAACTCTTAATCCTAAACAGTTTTCAAATGTGGATAGCCTTTTATTTTGGAATTGGGAAAAATTGAGAAAAAAATTGTGCCTATTCCTGATATGACTTTGTTGAAAATGTTGCTGATACTGTTCTAGATTGGTTATAGGTGTATAATCGGCTTTATGATACAGCTATTTGTGATGCTGCTTAACTAATTTACAAAGGATAACAAAAGAAAGCAATGAAGGAAAAATAGTAGTAAGTTGGACTGTGAGTGGAAAATGAGTGATAAAAAGTGCCGCTTGTCTAAAACTCTGCTTAACCATCGGTGGGCTACGTGGAAAACTCTGAGCAAAAAGCTAGAGGGCCACCAATTTAGCCATTAGCAGGCCAACAGTGGCCCGCTGTCCTCTTTCTAAACTACCTGAAATCTCCTGAAGTTGCCAAGTAGGCTAAACTATTTGATTTTATGGATCCAAATTATTATTACAAATCAAAATGATAGCACTAGCTATGCAAATCCAAATGATGACATCCAAATATATGAGTGTGGACTTGAAGTGTGCGTTTTGATATGCTGTTTTGCTAATGCTAAAGCTAGCTCTGCTTTTAACCTCTTAAACTGCAGTTTTATTATTCAGTCATTAATCTTTAAAAACATTGTTCAGAAACAGCAAATAAGTTAATAGAGTGAGGAACTACAGTGAGGGCTCACTTACAGGCACTAGCTTGCAGTTTAACCCCCTTTGACGTGTTCCCCACATACATTTCCAGCTCGGCCACGTCAGTGCACTCACGTGAGGAAGTCTGTCCATCACCCCCTTTGCCCCAGTGACCTGATGGCATAGCAGCACAGCACTCCACTTACCGCTCTTACAGCAATATGCCAAGTCAACAGATGCTTAAGGAGACTAGTCTAGCGGATTTCAGAAGGCAGGCTAGTGACTTAGCCAGGCCAGCTAGAGCTCAGGAAGAAAGCTGATCACAATTAGTCAATCCCTGGACCACCCACCGGTCTGCTGAAGCAGTGGTGCCTAATGCTGGTGCTGGAGTACCCCTTCCCTGAATGTTTTAGTGTTTTACATGATCTAAGACACCTGATCCAACTAATCAGCTAATTAGCAAGTCCTTATTGAGCTGAAATGGACATGTTAGAGCAGGGGAAATGTTCAAATGTACATTGCAGGGGTCTTCCAAGGCCAGCAATGGAAAGAGCTGGACAACACTCTGTCTGAGAAATGATCGTAGAACAACCCCATGTCATGCTATCTGCTACTAAATGCACCAAAATGTAAGACAAGATAAGATAAACCTTATTGAATCTTAATCAGAATAACATATATACTGTTTAATAAGATGTACACAATATAAAATAAATAAGCCGCCATATAAGTATAAATATAAAGTTGACCTCAAAAGTATTTGGACACTTTAACCATTTAACCATTGGTTAAACTTGATGAAGTTTTAAAGCATTGAATCTGAGGCTGTCAGTCAGCTTGTATTCATTAATGAGATCACAAATTCAGAAGTGTACAAAGGCATTTTGGATGCAAACCTGCAGAAACCAGCAAATAAATAATGATCTGAAACTCACCAGCTGCCTTTCGAAAAGATACCTTTCCAGAAGTTTTGGAATGGCCTGTTTAAAACAAACGCCACTTGGTTGGACACAAACCTACACAATGAATGTAATACATTTAAGTATATTTGGGGCCACTGTATATGAAAAGCTTTCGCTGCTGTTGGAACAAAACCCTGTATCTCCAAAATGGTAACTTTACAGGAGAAGGAAAAAACATACTTTACTTTTAATGTAAGTCAATGGAACCAGACTTTTTTCCAAGACATTTTGGGCTGTTTCTTTTGGTCCATTCTTCATGAAATTTACACACAATGTAAAGGGCAACAGGCATTTTCAAATTATATCAAAAACTGAAAAACAAGGTTTTCTTTCAAAAGCAGCGATATACTGGTCTGTTATTTCGCTTGTCTTTAACCCTTAGGGTTATTATTTAGTTATCTTAAAATGTACAGTACTGTGCAAACGTCTCAGGCACTTAGGAACTTTGAACTACTTTAAAGAACAAAGTTCCAGATTTCTGGATGAGTTAAATTCCATCAGCAGCACACCTGATTTAAAACCAGGTACTGGATGAACTACAAATAATACTGGCCTTCCTCAAGGAGAGGTTTGGAAATGGTTAAACAAACACATTGACGTACATAAAGTCACTATTTATTGTATTAATTATATTTTTATTCATTCTAATATTAGTGTTTCTAGACAAATAACCACTTACTGCCCAGATAAATAGATTTTAAAATGTCTTTGAATTTCTCAGGTGTGTAAAACTTTGGCACAGTACTGTATTCCTCACGATAATTCATTCTGTAACTACTACTAAACTACTGTAAGTTATGTAGTTGTTGGAGTGAGGGTCGCATTACAGTTAGGCTCATTAGAGGTTGATGGAATAAGATGAAACTAAAAATACTGCACTATACCAAGGCTCACTGAATAACTGGTTGTATCTAATGTAGCCATCAACTGCAGCACATGGACAGCGTCAAGAGGCGGCTAGACGGTTAAAGAGGACTGTACGCGTGGGACAAATTGAGGAGGAGCGGGAGCAGACAGTGAATTAGGCAGCTTGTGTGTCTGTATGTGTGTGAGCCAGGAGAGGAAACAAAAGCTGGAGGAGAAGAGGGAGATCAGAGGGGCACGGGAGGTTTCGGAGGGGTGGAGGGGGTAGAGAGGGCGACAGATGCTCTCCCAGCGTGACTTCAGTGAGTCTGTGAGGGGGGGGAGGGGGAGCACGGCCTTGTTTGACATCAGTAGCAAATCTCACCCGAGTGTGTACTCGTTTGTTTGTTTGTGTTAGCGCCTGCGCATGTGTAGACGCAGCGAGGGGGGGAGATGCATGTTTATTTGTGCTTGTGACTGTGAGTGTACTGTGCTGCTACTGTACATCCGCAGGCACCTGCAGGCAGCCGCTTTTGGTCTGTGTCAGAGTAAATTTGCTCTGGACAGAAACGTGTGTGTGTGTGTGTGTGTGTGTGTGTGTGTGTGTGTGTGTGTGTGTATGCGTGTGTGTCTGCCTTGACAAAATGGCACAATGCCTAGCTGGTCATTATAGGAGTATTCAGCTACAACAGATATATAACAGACTTTATATACACTGTGTTTCAACACCTCTTCTTTGAACAACACTCTGTAAGCGTTTGGGAACTGAGGAGACCGATTGCTGTAGTTTTGAAAGTGATAAGTTTTCCCATTCTTGCTTAACATAGGATTTCAGCTGCTCAACAGTTCGGAGTCTCCTTTGTTGTATTTTTCATTTCATAATGCGCCAAATGTTTTCAGTGGGTGACGGGTCTGATCTGAAGGCAGGCCAGTTTAGCACCCGGACTCTTTTAACATGGAGCAATGCTGTTGTAATACAGCCAGAATGTGGTTTTACATTGTCTTGCTAAAATAATCAAGGCCTTCCCTGAAAAAGACGTCGTCTGGATGGCAGCATATTTTGCCAAAACATGTATTTATTATTCAGTATTAATGGTGCCTTCACAGATGTGCACATCACTCATGCCATGTGCACTAATGCACCCCTATACCATCATGAATACTGGCTTTGAACTGTGCAGTGATAACAAGCTGAGTCGTCTTTAGCCTTCAGGACGTAGCGTCCATGATTTCCAAAAAAAAATTCAAATGTTGATTTGTCGGACCACAGAACACTGTTCCACTGTCTCTCAGTCTTTTTTTAATGAGCTCCCGCTCAGAGAAGGTGGCAGCATTTCTGGTTCCTGTTTATATAAGCTTTCTTCTTTGTGTTTGGGAGTTGTAACTTGCATTTGTGGATGCAGTGATGAACTGTTTTCACAGACAGTGGTTTTCAGAAGTGTTCCTAAAGGCCGTGCAGTGATTCCTCTACAAAATCATGTCTGTTTTTAATGCAGTGCCGTCTGAGGGCCCAAAGATCATGGCGAGGTTTTTGCCCTTATCCCTTGCATACAGAAATTTCTCCAGATTCTTTAAATGATATTATGTATTGCATATGATTAAAATATATATATATATATATATATATATAATCTTTCTCTTTAAATTCTTGTTTCTTCACAAGGGTAAGTCTATAGTCTGATTTACAACAATATAAAGATAACATATAACCTACATAACATATAGCCTCCATGTTGGCCAGTTTTTAGATTGTTAAAGACATTTAATGACTGATCTCATCAACTTCATTGTTTTTGTAAATACATGCTCATTCTGAAATTCATACTTCCAAAAAGGTGGGCAATTTAAGACTAGGAATGTTGTGCAATTTATTATAAAAGGAGCACCCAGGACAGACCAAGTCCTTTATGAGCTCAGGGTTGGCCAAAAAATGTCAGTGAATAATCTGACAGTTTAAGAACAACAGTCCTCAATGAAGAGTTGCAAGGATTTTAGGTACTTCACAGAAATCTCCGTGTGTAAAGGGCACGGCCAAAAACCACTACTGAATGCCCCTGACTTTCAGTCCCTCAGATGGCACTGCATTAAAATCAGCATGTTTCTGGGATGGATATCACCGCACACGCTCAGGAGTAGATGACAAATCATAGTCAAACACTGTTCATCACTGCATCCACATATGCAAGTTAAGACTGTACTTTGTGCAGGGGAAGCTGTATGTCCACAATGTCCAGAAACACTGTTGACCTCTTTGGGCTCAAAGAGTGGTCTGACGAGTCAGTTTGTCAGACTGTTTATGGAAATAATGGGCATTGTGTTCTTTGGGCGAAGCATGTATTTACAAAATAATAAATTAAAAAAGTTAATGAGGTAAAATATCAAATATTGTATTTCTAATGTAATACGGGTTCAACAGAATTTACAAATCACTGTTTTCTACATTTATTACTATTTAGCACACATACTGTTCCAAGCTAAGGTTTGTATATTAACTTTATTTAGAGGTTTTCACACACACACACACACACACACACACACACACACACACACACTTTCTAAGCTGCTTATCCTTCTGGGTTGCAGGGGGAGCTGGAGCCTATCCCAGCGCTCATTGGGTGGAAGGCAGGAAACACCCTGGACAGGCCACCAGACCATCACAGGGCAGACACACAGACATACACATTCACACACACACTCGCACACCTAGGAGCAATTTAGATTCTCCAACTGGCCTGACTGCATGGACTGTGTAGGAAACTCACGCAGACGTGGAGAGGACATGCAAACTCCACATGGAAAGGACCCTAGTTGCCCGGCCGGGGAATCAAACCCAGGCCTTTCTTGCTGTGAGGCGACAGCACTACCCAAAATTACTATTTTGGAGATATAAGGTTTTTTTTTTCTGACAGTGATGATCAGTTTGTGTTTCTTGTATCAATGCTTTAGCACATTTATCATGTTAATAAAGCCCACTGAATTTAATTGATACAGAAAGATAGAGAAATACCCAGAAGGCTGAGACAATGACGGTAATTCGTAATAATGACGCTGAAAAAGGGCAGATATGAGTTTGAGGTTAGACTTGGAGGTGGAAGGAAGTGGAGTGGGCGGAGTTTCATCTCTGAGAGTTGAACACTATCTCACACTCACTCACTCTCTCTCTGTCTGCTGCTTCGCTGTGTGTAATCCCTCACTTCCTGAAGACACTACTCACCATTCATACACCCACACACACAACACACACACACAGCTCCGTTCCTCCTCAGGCCTCATACACCCCCTCCCCGCCCCCCAAACCCAAACTCACCAAGCCCTTCTCTCTTTTTTATTCACTGTTTCTCCTCCTGTTAATCGTTCTGTCATTTTCTCCATCCCCTCCTTCTCTTCTTCTTTCTCCCCTAATCTACTCTCTCGCCCCCTCTCCGCCTCTGCTGTCATCTTTTCCTGTTTTACTTCTCTCTTTCTCTTTCATTCTCTCTCATTCTCTCGCTCCTCCCCTGTCCCTGACTTTCTCTTATCTGAGTGTGTGTAGGTCAAAGGTGAGCGGCTGGGACAGTGTGTCCTACATCAGCTACTACTAAGATTATATAACCAGGCCAGAGGGAGGAGAGCATGTTGGTGGTGCTGTAATTCAGAAGGTTATGAGCAGCTGTGTGTGTTTATCCTGCTCTAGATAGATCTCAGTATTTTTGTGTGTGTGTGTGAGAGAGAGAGAGAGAGAGAGAGAGCTCTGTGGTCAGACCTGTATGACTGCTGCTATTTATGTACGCAACAGAGCAGCAATAAAAGCCAAACAGGCTGAAAATCTGGGGTACTTCTAATATTTTAACCTCTTTCTGCAGGCCCTCCTGTGGCCATTCTGCCGGCGTAATGGAAAACAACTCAGATAATATTTTAGTGAATATATCAAACCTTATAACTTCATTATCAGATGAACTAGGACACTACTAGGACTGTTGGCTCTCTGTGCATGAAATGTTGTGACTGTGTGTTGAGCTGCTAGTGAGCAATGAGGGTTGAAAGAGGGGGTTGAGAATCCCCTGCTGTGAAAACAATTCACACCTCTCAAAAACAGCCGTGCCAAGATAAAACAGACAGCACGGCCGCAGCTTTCCTCATATAAAAAACATGCCAAAATACAAGTTGCATTTAAACACACTAAAAACACGAATGTTGATTTTTGTCACCTACAAAGATGAAAATCCAGTTTGCTTCTGCTTTTGTGAATCATCTGCATTTCCATCATAGAAATATATTCCATCAACATTATTGCATAGGTGAACTTAGAAACCTGCTAAACAGGTTTCAAGCAGTTTTACAGCTATCAGTGCTGTTAGATAGATAGATAGATAGATAGATAGATAGATAGATAGATAGATACATACATACATACATACATACTTACTTTATTGATCCCGAAGGAAATTTAGCAGCCAGTAGCAGTCACACAACATAGGACAGTAATAGTAATAAGGGTGTAAACAATATAACAGGAAGAATAAATAAAAAAAAAATCCTATCTACTGGCATATATACAAATAGAAAATACGACTGGAATATTATCTATAACCTGAGATGAAAGTGGCAGTGCAATAATGACTGTACCAGGAGGCACTGGTAACGGCATATAACGACAACACTGAATATATATGTGCAGATATTTAGATATGTTCACCACATGAATGTGATACATATGTGCAGATGATTCTGTAGCCCCTTTTGCACCCCCCTACCGTTTGAGAACCGCTGATTTACAGCAATGCAAAACCAGAGACGAGAGAACTTGTAGCAAATGTTTAGACATAGACATCAACAACAAACAGAGTGACAGCAGGCCCAGAGATGAAATATAAAGACAGCAGATTAGAAATTATAAAAAACATTTTTATACTTTTGTTCATTCGCACAGTATACGGATATCACTGCTGTCAAGATAGAAGCTCATCTCTTAAACGTTTAATGAAAGTTCACTTTTTCCAGTAATATTGGAGCATTTCCATTGCTGCATTCATACAATGTTAAAATGTAAAGGGCAACTGTCATTTTCATTTTCTATAAAAAAAACAACCGTAAAAAATGTACATACAAGGCTGTGTTCCGACAGCGCCGATATATTAGGATGTTGTTTTGGTGTTTGTCCACAGCATGTTCCACTCATTGAATACAGACACCCCATTCTAACTATGTTAAGGCACCTTATTTCATTGCTTACTCAGGTGTTCAGCTGCACACATACTGAGGCTTAACATCACCATGCCCCCCACCATTGGGCTGTGAGCCTGTGGAGCTGAATTTCTGAAGTGATGGAGCTCCATCCAATACCTTTGCGATGAGCTGGAGTGATCCAGAAATAATGCTCTTGGGGTTGAATGCAATCAGATCCTCACAGCAATGTTCCAACATCTGATCTAAGAAGAGTAGAGGCTCTTACTGCAGCAAAGGGCGACCTTTCCATTAAAATGTTGGAAAAACAGGTGTCTACAAACTTTTGAACATTTCCAAAAATGTAACTTTACAGGAGAAAAACATTCTTAACCTATAATGGAAGTTATTGAGACAAGATTGTTTGTTTTGGTCTGTTTATCATGAAATTTTAATACAATCTAAAGTTTCAAATTACAGAAATAAGTTGCGTCTATTAGCTTGTATTTTTTATAATGTACTTTTTAGGTGAGTGTGCAGCACTGAACCAAAGGAATGTTGAAACAAAAGCAGCTGATATTGTCTCACAATGTGAGGTGTGGCCTTATTTATTCATGATGATATAAAGTATTTTGTTTGAAATGTGACAAAATATAGCCTCAAGTATAGCCTAGGTGTGGGAAACACTGGATAGACAGATCTGATCATGTGTGACTTGGGTGAGAAAAGAAAAGAGAGGGAAGATAACAGGAGGAAAACAAATAAAAAGTAAAACAAACAAAAATAAACAAAATAACAAAGACCAGTCGTTGATGATGACGCAACACTGACATAACAGGCCAAGGTTCACTTACTATGATCTTAAAAAACCCCACAAAGTGGAGTCACTGTTTCCCTGTCTCTCATGCACAGTAACGGTGATAAAGCAGTGTGAGGAGGAAGTGGCGGCCTGTTGTCAGTGCAGCATGTGGTCAGAGAAAAGTCCTGGGGCGGAGGAGTGTTTCTCTGGAGGTTCAGGTGCTAAACAGGTTTGGCAGTGACACACTGTGAGCTGGGAGCTGTGTGATAAAGACATGAGCTTTCAGTTCCTCTTACTCATGCAGTGGGACTCGTTCAGCGAGGGTCACCCGGCCACGCCCCAGCTGTGATATCTCACACTGTCATCTTTCAGAGCGAGTTATTTAGAAGTCAAGTTTCACTTAAAAGCCACAACGAAACCGCGGCCTTCCTCTTCCTCTCTTCACCATAAACACACAAACGAACATGCTACGCGCTGACGATCAGCTTATGTCATGGCGGAGGAAAAAAATCCCCACTGCTTTACTTTATAGGCAGACATACGTTTTTGGTCATTCCGGTTCAGTTTCTTCCCCTCAGTGTAGTGTATATATAGACCCATCTACCAAATTAGTTTAAGCTGTGGCCCCACAGTAAAAAAAAAAATTAAAAAAACAATTATGATTTCAGACCTTAGATATTTACAAAGACTGTTATGATCTATTCAACCCAAGGCATTAATTGAGATAGTAATAAGCCAAATATACAAAATCATCATTTATAGGGTACTTTCTATAGAGAGGTGTCTGTGCCAAACCCTAACCCCAAAAGGTACACTTTACATTTACAAAAAAAAAGATCTTTTTGATTTCTTTTAAAGTGAAGTTGAAAGATTTACATTCATCTTGAGTTTAATTTGTAATAAAAAAAAAAAGCTGTCCCTCATTTTCATGTCATTACCGAAACGCAGAGATGTAATCCATAGGTGGAGCCTCATACACCCCTGTATTTTAGAACAGGACCCTCATGGCCACAGGGTGAGCATTCAGATCCGTTTTGAAGTAAATGTGTCCCAAAGTCTTAAAATCAGTGTGTGACATTATGGATTGTGACTACCGAAACACAAATTTTCTTCAATTAAAACTTTTTTTGTGTTTTAATGAAAAAGATAGTGAAAATATTGTGTGTACAACTGTTCAAACCTGTTTGCTAGTCATGTACTGGCTAGCGTTTTTGAATTCTGCTCAAAATGGGTTAAAATTGTCACTACTGAAACGTTTGGTAAAGAATTTTAGTCTAAGGTCCAAATCAGCTAAAAGCCTGACATGTGTTACCAACTACCAACTGATTGTGAACCAGTTCAGTAGAATGACCCATATAGTATGATGCATTGTTTGCACCCTTCTAATGTTTGTGTGTGCTGTCCTGCGTCACTCTACTCTATTAGCAATGCTTAACTCAGACAGTCATAATTAACAGTCATCATGTTACACTTTCAAGTACATCTCTTAAATCACTTTAATAGCATATGAGGTGTTCATAATGCCTTCCTGTTTGGCGCTATTGTCACGTTGTTTTTAGTAGACTCTTAACTGAGCTGTACGCAATCCAAATACCATGCATATTGTTGTGTCTTGAATTTTAAATCTTTAGAACAAGTTTCAAATGACTTTACTGCCCTGAAAGGCGGGTCTGAAGATGACCGGCCTTCTCAGATTCATAAACATAAACAACACAATGAATCATTTTTAGGTATTGCTAACTGCTGTGGCCTCTCTACAGAACAGTGCCATTGTACCCAAAATACCCTAAAAATCACAGTTATCCTAAAATGTAAGTCGAGGGTTCACCTGCCTGGTTATGTAAGTGATTCTTAGCCTCTTAACCCCTTAAACTCTAAACCGTATGTGAGGTCACACATTCATTCTCCATTCACTCACTGATTACCTCTTAAAAATGTAATCTGTAACCTAATTCAAAGGATTACTATAAAGTAATTTAATCTGATTATTTTCTCTTACTTTTGCATAATGAGTTATAATTATATAATATAATTTGAATATAATTGAATATTTAAGAGTAAAACTATTTTTACGAGACACCTTTAACTTGGCATAACAAAGAGTAATACTGCACTGTTATTATAGGTTATATTATAGGTACACAATTAGCTTTGTGCTAACATAGCATAGTGCTAGCAGGAATTAGCACTACATGTAGTGGTAGTAGTAGTTGGATAAACAAAGTAAAGGTTTAGGTTGTGGAGATGACCACAGGAAAGAAATTCACTGGAAGTGACACATAAGTGTGGTTTTATTGCAGTGTTTCTCAATCCTGGTCCTGGAGGCCGACTGTCTTGCACATTTTTGTGCTTTAACACACCCACTTTAACTCACTAATGGGCTGTTAAGGAGCTGATTAGTTGGATCAGGTGTGTTGGGAGTAGGGGCCTCCAGGACTAGGGTGGAGAAACACTGTTTTAATGTACTCCTGCTAACATTCACCCAATGTTTATAATGTGTCTGAATCTGATTACTTCTTTTTTCTGGAATTTTAATGGAATACAGTTACATTTCTTTACATTTATACCACCCCAGTCTGCATATGTACTACTGTTATAGTTGTTATTGAATGAATTTAAAGTGGCTACTGAACTATAAGATATAAAGCATCTTTCTTGGCCTTGTGAAGCCCAGATATAGCAATTGATTAGTTTTCTGTACCAAAAACAATCATAATTCACATTTTTACATGACCATTTTCCAATCTTTCCTTATCCCTTACAACTATAGAGGCTGTATTTGTTATTGTGTCTTTAAGACTGACCTCTGCTCTAATTGGCTGCCCTGCTTTGTGCCACATTCAAAAAGCAATACGGGCTGAAACGCTCCTGAGTGGACAGAGCTACTGAACTGCTGTAGGTTGAATAGGTGGATGTATGTAAATGTGGTGGTTTTCATGACAGTGAACAGTGAATTCAAAATAGGCTGTTATTGCAGCTTAGTGTCTATATTTAGACTGAATGAAGTACAAAGTGTGTCCCAATTCAGGGGCTGGATCCTTCAAAAGACGCAGCCTATGAAGGCGTGTCCTTCAAAAGCTACTTAGACCCGCGAAGGCTGAACTGAAATGAGACGGTCTGCCCTACGGTGGATTTTCTGTTTGTGTCACAGCACCGCTGTTCCCGCCCTTACCTCTGAGCCACGAAACACCGCTCTTGTCAAGTTATTTTAAAGTTCTTTAAAGATGGAGCCAGAAACTTTCATTTTAGTTGTTTATTTTTTCATTTATTAGAGCTGGAGATGCTTCCCCACCGGCTACTGATGAGATCTTTGTTTGTTTTTTTTTTACATTTGTATTGTTAGCCATTCGCCTCAGTTTAAACATTCTCGGCCGCGTATGAAGGAGCCTTCGAAATGGGACAGCCTAGTCGCGGCGCTGTGACGCAATCGGCCTTCAAATGCAGCCTCCGAAGGATGCAGCCCCTGAATTGGGACACACTGTATATGTTTTGAAACTTATATAATGTTTAGCAGTGACATGGGCCTTTAAGGTTAACAATCGAATAATAATGAAGTGGGTTCAGAGTGAATGTAAATAAGATTTATTCAAACGTTTACCAGGCAAAGCTGAAACAAGTTAGAGTATGGAAAAATCTCAAGCCAAAGTCTCATATTTATCACTACTTAAAGAATTTTAAGGCCTTCTGATCCCAGTCTGGGAGGCATGGTGCCATTTGGAGTTGGAGGAGAGAAAAAAACAGCATCGTCATGGGGGAGGAGAAGGCAGCAGGAAGAAAGACGTCAAACGAGTCAGACGAGATGGGTCAGTGTAAGCTAGTGTTTATATTTGTTTTGCCAGGAAAGTGGCACTAAAAGCCCAAACAATGTAATTGCACTGAGAGCTGCAGGCAGTGTGTGTGTGTGTGTGTGTGTATGTGTGTGGGTATGTGCTGTTATTCCAGTTACCTCAGAGGACCCAGTGCACACCCTGTAGGCATATGGGACACTAGCTGGCTCACGGCACGCGCTCTTTCTCTCTCTCTCTGAGGAAAAAGTGTGGAAGGAAGAGGTTTTGGCTGGTTAATTTCACCCAGGGGGCAGCACGGAGTCACAGGAGAAAATCAGTGAACTGACTGAAGCCTAATGTCACAACTGTCTGAGTGTCAAGATCCTACTGAGGAATGAAAGCACAAAATTTGGAGGAAACAGGGGCCAATTAGACACAGCTGAGCGTTTTTTAGAAGATATTGATCGACTGTAACGAATGGTGGATGGAAATGGCAGCTCTGCGTTGAGGAATTAGTACTGTGCAAAAGTCTTGAGCTGAGGACAATTGAGCGTGCACATTAGAGCGCATGAGCTGTACACAGATATACAGGGGTGCAGGAAAAACCTGTACAAATGTAAGTAATCAACTGTGTTTAGAAACAGTATAAATGTCATAATACAGCATGACTACTATAAATAAACAGTAAACTATTGGTGAAATTGCTACCTGTGAATTGATTTAACACACAAAAAAATTATTTTACAGTGTTGTTATAGCAACAGCAATGGTTTAGTCCATAATACTAATGTCACCAGCAATGAATGAAAATGACCAGCCACTAATTAGCTTTATGAAAATGACATCATTCTGATTGGTAGCTAATAGCTTCCATTCATTGTTAGCAACATTTGCATTCCTTTTAATGAAGTATAATTGAAATCATTGCTGGTCCAACCAGGTTTTGAATGGCAACTAAAGGTCTGCTTGTGTAAGAAATTGAAGTCCAAACCCAAACCAACCCAAACCAACATGACCTTTTCCTGGTGCAACTACCAGGGCATGTTTCCGCCATGAAGACATTCCTAAATGGCTTTGTTGCATACAGACTATACTATACTGGAGCACAAATAAGAGATAAAATGCATGTAAGAGTGCAAATCTTAGCTGCATACAAAATCTTTCTTTAGAAAACAAACCTGTTTCTGAACAATCCCAATGTTGTACATGAAAATGTGTCCCAAAACTGGACCTAAAACCAGGCCTGAAACTTAGCCTGAAACCCAGCCCTTAACCTGACCTGAAACCCAGCCCTAAACCCCGCCCAAATCCTGGCCTGAAACCCAGCCTTAAACTCGGTCCAAACTTGAAACCTGGCCTGAAATCCAGCCCTAAGCCCGGCCCAAATCCTGGCCTGAAACCCAGCCTTAAACTCGGTCTGAAACATGTTGGGTGCTGTCAGGTAATACATGTTGGGTGCTGTCAGGTAATACATGTTGGGTGCTGTCAGGTAAGACTGATATCAAATCACAATGTATTGTCTTAATGCTTTTTTTGTATCTCTTCTAACGTTTATGCAAATGTTCAGATAAATACCTTCAAACTTTGTTTAAGACTTGTGTGCAGCACTGTAAGTCATATTGAACAATAATAACTTTAACTGTGTGTGGTGTGATTTAACTGTGAGTCAAGTGTTGGGAAGAGTGCCAAAAGGCGAAAGACAAAGGAGGGGCCATTTTAGAGGAGCAGGACCCCATCCTGGGAACTGTGATGGGGGTCAGGGAGTGGGGGAAGGACTGCATATATGTGTGTGTGTGTATGTGAGGTAAACACATTCCTGCTTGAGGAACTGTGGCAACCCCCCATCCCCCTCTCGCCGTTTCTAGTGCCGTCTTTTTTTTCTTGTCACACACCACCTCCGCCACGACACAATACACAAACAGCATGGCCCCCCTGCCCCCCTCCCTGCCCCACCCCCGTCTTCTTTTTATCCCCCCCCCAACAGCTCTCTCCCCAACCCAACCCCCACAAACACCCCGGGGGCAAAGGGGCCAACCTCCTGCCAGCAAGCTGCCCCATTGTTCAAAGGCAGCCAGCGTTTGAGGGGAGGATAAAACACATACGGTACATAATCTGTTTTCACCTATCGGCAAACACGCACTTTCTCCGAGGATGACAGCCTCAGTGCCTCTAAGGAGACGTGTGGAATTCTCCACATAGTTTTACATGGTAACTCACCTGAGACTTCAAAACGGCCAAATTAAATGTAGTAGTAGTGGGTTTAGTGGATTTGTCCAAATGTTGTCATGAAGATGGGACTGAATTGGCTTCTTATTTGCCAGCTTCTAATTATAATTTCCCACTCCACCTTAAGTGGTGCAGCGGTTACAGCCTGGGAAATTATTTGAATTATCAGAATGATTTGAAATGGTGCAGTGATTACATTCTACTGAATTATTTGAATTTTCCGTTCCACCTTAAATGGTCCAGCAGTTACCTTTCGGTCCATTTAAGATGGAACAGAGAATTTGAATAAGAAGCTGCAAATAAGAAACCAATTTCAGCTTTATGTAATAAAGCAATATTGGTTTAGAATATCAGTAAACAGGCTTAATAACAATTGCGCTTAGTTATGTGTAATTATTTGAAGTGGTCCTGAAGCCAGTATGTTTGCTAAAATGCTAAAATTAGCTCTGTTTTGACAATATTTACCCAATATTTATCCAACTTCTTAGCATAAGAATGCTAATCTGGGATCCATTTTTGTCTTTTATATTAAACATCAGGTGCCAGAATGTAGCTACTGCACCATTTAAGGTGGAATGGGAAATTTGAATAAGAAGCTGGCTAATGATAAACTTACAGCTTTGTGTAATAAAGCAATATCGATTTATATTAGCAGTAAACAGGTTTGAAATCATGCTTTGGTAACCTAATTATTGTAAGTAATACTAAAGCCAGTATGTTTGAGATGCTAACAATGCCTTCTTTTTGGAGAGTATGAGGATATTTAGCCCATATTTATGTCTCAGCTTAAGAATGCAGATCTGGGATCAGTTTTTGCCTCTTATGCTAAACTAACTGAAATTGACTAATGAAACCTAATCTTAGATCAGTGTTCTTATTCTTTATAAATATGTGCCGATAATGATGTGTATGGCAGGTAAAACCATTTCGCCCCATTATATCCACAGTGGAGAGAGTGGGTGTATGTATGCATGTACAGAAACATTGCCTGCAGTGAGCTAACTACACGCTTGTCAAAACAGCATCTTCTCAGATCCGTCTCTGCTCAGACAGTGTCGTCTGACACACAGACCAATCAGACACCGCCCACGGCACCATCATGAGCCAAGGGGTCAGAGGTCAACACCTGAGGTGCGCATATAAGTGCTCGCACGTGCACATATACTCTCACTACCATGTATGTTATGGACAACATATCATAGGGATCTATTGCATAATATAGACTGTGAAAAAACATCCTTAAAGGGGAATTCCACCTATTTTTCAAAATTTCTGTTTAATTCAACTGTTGAGCTGTAAACAATGTTATTCAGTGGTGTGTGGTGTGAAATTCTTCATTGTAGAGAAACTTACTGACTCAGATTTCTTTACCGTGGTGGTGATGGGAACCAGGGGTCACTATGTCTACAACTTAATACAACCATTTTTATATACTATCCAAAATCACCACTAACCCGGCACATATCACTGGAGTTTGACAATAGTAAAATAGTGGTAAATTTGAAAATATTTATCTTTTCTTAGAGAACTATTTTGCCTTACAACACCCTGCATGTACCCTTCCACCATAAAAAAGTACACTTTAGGCCAAAACCTTATTGAAAAACTATCATAAAGCAATGCCCCATGTATCAGGAAGCATATCTGTAACTATTTCATGCAATAACTTTCTGTCAGGGAGCTTTCAGAGGCATTAAACTCTTCAGACGTCTGGTTCCTATCACTACCATGCAAAGTTTCACTAGAACTGCGCTTTTCATATCAAAGCACTCTGAATGACTTTGTTTACATCAAAATCATTTAATTATGCAGAAATAAGTGGAAATCCCATTTAATATGACATTGTGTGAATTTGAACAGCCCAAACATCCTCAGAAATGCATCAAGGAATACCTCTGACTGGTCAGGATGCTCAAAGCACACAGTAAACTAATAGGGAATTGCTTAGGGCTCATGTGCATATTGCACACTCCTGCAATGTCAGTATTACACAGGCCGATATTGTGATACTGATTAACAATGTATTGTGCAGCCCTGACACACACACAGACACACACGGATACACGCATGAGAGCAAAGACAACCAAACACTCACAGGCAGACAGGCACCAAAACACAATTTCATCACGCCTGCAGCCAAAACATAATCTGGAGCTGTCTGGGTGTTAGCATGCTAATATGGGAGATCAACCATGACTATAAAGCGATGTGACAGACACCGTCCTCCAACGCACATGGAGCCGGTCCAGCCTGGCTTTTGGAAATAGAACGCATTCCTCATGGCTCTTTACCCACAAGAGACGGAGGAGGCTGTGAATAAACCACTGTGACCTGGCTGATGAATCAGACAGCAGCACAGAGAGGCAAGAGGTACACTCACACACTCAAACGGTTGTTTTTGTACCTCTTCAGTACGTGGGATATGTTCCATATGTGTGTGTGTGTGTGTACATATACACCAAAATTGCTTGAAAAAAAGTCTGGTTCCATTGACTTACATTAAAAGTAAAGTACGTTTTGTCTCTCTCCTGTAAAGTTTGAATATATATATACGTGTGTGTGTGTGTGTGTGTGTGTATATATATATATATATATATATATATATATATATATATATATATATATATATATACACACACACATTTATTGTATTATATAAATATGTAAGTATCTAAATTTATAATCATTTTCTTAATATTATTTAGTCTAGCCCTCATCTTAACCTCAGGAACCAAAAAGAAATCGTTTTGCTCTTTCAGATTTTACGCCTTACAAAGTCAAGACCGTTTTGATGTTCCTGACATTATTGATCAGTCCTGGTTTCCTCTGGTCCTCCAACAAATTCTGGACATTTTGTCCTAAATATGTATGAAAACAAACACATGCACTCAGTGGTGAGGTAATGCTGAGCTGCAGCGCCCCCTCCACACCAAATATAGTGTGGGCTGTGTATTTATAGAGGCGAAGAGGAGCCGACTTAGCCGCCCGCTGAGAGGAGGATGACTCACTCTTCTAACCTGGAGAGATAAGAGCGAGTGAGAGAGGGAGAGGGAGAGAGAGGGAGCACATCTGCAGCCTGCTACGCACTCCTCCTCAGCTTTTCATCTCATCCCTCACTTTCTCTTGCTCTCTCACTCCGACACAAGCACATTCAGACTCATTGACATCTCCGCCCACTCTAACAGCTCACAGGCCCCAGAATAGCCCGCTGCATCTGAGTGGCACACATGCCAATTCATCCAGTCAGAAACTATTTTGTGTAGATGAGCTTTGCTCTCATCATATCACCAGCTGGAGTTTTGTACTTTATTCTTCCAAAATGGTCACTTTTCCCAAAAGGAAGGTCCATGCAGCTGGCTGGGATGCAGTCCATCACAGCTGCCCGAGGAAAGCTGTGGTTTTCCATGTAACGTCAGAGAGAAAGCCTTAATCATTGCAGGTCTACGGGACAGATCACAAACTTCCAACATAGCAACCAACTAAGTATGGATGGTTTTAAAAGGACATATCAAAAGGACAAATTTCAAAACATACAATTCAGTCATCAGTCCGTACTGTTTATATATGAAAAACATTTTTATTGTGATTTCATGAAAATAAGCATATTTACATATATCTGCCTATTCAGCCTACAGCAGGTTAGCTTTGCCCATTCACATAATAAGCATTTCAGCTTTGATTGCTTTTTTAATCAGACACAACACAGGGCAGCTAATCAGAACAGAGATTGTTTACATATCTTCTTAAATGCACAGTAATAAAAACAGCCTGTTTAAGTTTAGGGGTAACTGGTGGGGCCAGACATGATCTCACTAAATTTTTGGTGCTGGATTACAGTGAAATCCTCTGATTACAAGAGTACACCCTCTCTAAAACCCACCCCCAAATTACTCCAGTCAATGCTCTTTTAACAGCTGGTGTGCAATCAATAAAACAAGCACAACAAGCTGGCTAGTGAACCACTATTACTGGCTAACATTCATGCTTCAAGCCAGTTAGAAAAATGCTATTGTTAGTTAACGGTCATTCTTCAGGCTAGTTAGTGAAACACTATTGTTAGTTAACGGTCATTCTTCAGGCTAGCTAGTGAAACACTACTGTTAGTTAACGGTCATTCTTCAAGCTAGCTAGTGAAACACTATTGTTAGTTGACGGTCATTCTTCAGGCTTGCTAGTGAAACACTACTGTTAGTTAACGGTCATTCTTCAGGCTAGCTAGTGAAACACTATCATAGCTAACATTCAGTCTTCAAGCAAAATAATATCATTAGCTAACTTTTTTTCAAGCTTACTAGCAAAATGCTATCGTTAGATAACATTCATTCTTCAAAATGAATGTTTCAGGAACACCATTCAGTTTTGTTTTGCAAAAGGATGGAGATCTATGCAAGTGCAGTAGCCAGAACAACCCAAAAACATGCGTTTTTGTGCATTATTTAAGCCAAAATGCCACAAACTATTTATGATTTTTTGTCAGATTTTATCAGTTACTTCAAATGTGTTTTTGAAACAATAATTTGACCTCTAGTTTTGGGTTATTCTATCCCCATTCAAAGAGATAGGAGTCTGGTCTTGTACTGCTAGAAATAACTGCCTGGAGACGTTGCAAAGATGGCTGCTGACTGAACAGACTTTTCTTTAAGGGTTACATCCAGGGGCTAGCGTCAGGCTTGTTGTCCATCTGACAGTGTTAACAAGCGCACCATTGCCCCCTGCTTTGAGCTCTGAGTTTTGCAAGGTGTTGTATTGGTTTCGAAATTTCATATTTAGTTTGTTCCCACTCTAATAAATCTACCTCCACCAATATTTAGCCCACATTTAGTGCTTTTCACAAGATCACATCTGGCCCCTAGAGACTAAGTGATTATGAGAGGCTGGAAAATGGTTGTGTAAAAATTATGTTTTTGGTGCATGAACCCACACAAACGTCATAAACAGAAAAAATAAAACACTGAAATGACATAAATGTGTGTTATCGTGCTTTAAACATGTCCAGCATATTTCAACTAAATTGTGCTAATATTGGACACCATGATAACTTTGGTCACTAATATAATGACATGAAAGTTTCATACTAGCCCATCCCTACAACTGACCAAAGGAGTTCTCAAAACAATAAAGTGTTGTAAGGACTTTACACTGACCCCATTAGCCTGTGTTTATGTAGGACACATGACCTCATTTCTCCACTCCTCTCGCTGCACACCAGCTCAGTCTCTGCTGTTACTGTATGACTACTGTATTACTGTACTAATGCACTGTGCCCACAGCTAAGCCAGCCTCAGCAGCGTAATGCCCGATGATTGTAATGCAGCTTAATATAGCCTCTGACTGGAGCAAAACCGAGTCGGGTTAGACATACAATCATTGTCCACTTTATCAGAAACACCCTTCCAGCTTGCTGGTGTGCAGTTAGAGGATGTACATGATAACAGATGGGCTACAGTCTGTAACTGTGCACCTGTAATGTAAGTGGACCTCATGAGGTGAGCAGTGAGTGCAGGGATGGATTACTGACCGGGCCAGTACCCAGGAGCCTCTGACTACCAGGGGTCTTGGTGGGCCTCAGACCACCGGCTTAAAGACTCACAGATGCAAAGAATTAGATGAATTAATAGCCCTTACATGTAATGACTAAATAAATGCAATACAATAACAACTGCAGGAATTTAAAGGCTATCGCACATCATTTGAGAGCTTCATTAATTTTTTAGCACTGTTCAAAGCACATAAAACAATCATGAGTGGTTTATTAAAGGGCCAATATGCAACATTTTTTTAAGAAGTTATTATTTTCCCCTTGAGCTCCACTTATGATATCTGTGCAGCTTTATGTACCAAAAATAGTGAAAATTGTTATATGACCATTTTCCAATCTCTCTTTATCCCATAGAATGAAATAGGCTGTTTCTGGAAATGTGCCTTTAATACTGCTATATGTAAATGACAGTTCTGATTGGTTGCCATGTATTGTACCTTATTCAAATAGTACTCCAGACTGAAACACTCAACATGCTGACAAAAAAAAGCGAGAGTGGATGGGGCCAACTATCTGTAGATGGAATAGGCGGATATATGTGAATGTGATGGATTTTGTGACATCAACGAAACAACAAATTCAAAACAATCTGTTTTTTCAGCTTATTTTGCATATATGGACTGTGTGAACTGGCTAGTGAATGGTATATTTTGATTATTTTAACAGTGTTTACATACTACATCAAACTCTTTTACTGCAAAAAAGTGAGGAAATCCAATTTTCTGTGACATGGGCCCTTTAAAGTTATTTTGCATGTCCATTTTTTTGGCCTTAAGGCCCCCAAAGACACTTGTGCCCAGCAGCCTAAGTGAGTGGAAGGTGTTTGTAATGAAGTGGACGCTAGAAATAGAGTTTATTCCATACAGCTGGTTTTCTTAGAGCACCTCTGTCCACAACCATAAACATATCAGATAAACAACCTACATGGAAAGTAGTTCCTCCTAAAGCTCGGCTTGGTCAAACTTCAGCCTGCGCTTAGTTCACTCAGAAAAAAAGTACAGTAAGTATAATCAGGAGTCTTCAGTCTTCCATATGGACCTGGTTGCCCATGATCTAGTGTTGAGGTTACAGAGTGAGTGAGTGAGTGAGTGAGTGAGTGAGTCTGAGGGGTTGGCTGACCTGATTTGAGTGGAAAGAATGTCTTTCATGTGAAAACAACTTTCCAGAAAGCCTCCACGTCCCCCCACCTCTCTCCCTCTGCCCAGTAAAGACAAACAGCATGACCTTATACGGACTGGGAGAGAAGAAAAGGCCGCAGTCATATTCGTGAAGCATCAGAGAGCATTACGAGTGTTCCTGGCTCAGCTGCGCTCTTCTGACTGAGATCAGTACAGAGAAAGATCTGATTTGGAACACTGGGCTTCTTTACAGAGGCAAACTCAGGCAGAATAAGAATTGACATATATTGCCATCTTGTGGACACTTTGCAGTACTACAAAAAGTTGGCCTGACACAGTCAGTCATGCCAAACTTAAATATGCACTATGGAAAGAAGTAGAATTACTGAATCAGGAGTGAAAACTCACTAAATACTACAGTGCTATTATACTGACGTAGATATGATGATAATAGTAGATAATTCACTCAAATCCTTGGAAGACACAGACTCCGCCAAGTTTTGAATGAGTTCTCATTGAACACACTTTCAACGCGCTCGCAATCATCAGATTCATATATTTGGGAGTCCGAAACACAATCCATGTTACAAAATGTTCTTCCTCATGCTGTGTGCAATTACACATTTCCACCAGAGAGGTCACCAAATCCCCAAAACTTACACAGTGCAGCTTTAAAAGGACTCTCCAACCAGTATGGACCAGTATGAAAAATGCAACAATTGCTACATCTGTTGTGCCTCCTCATCTCTGTCAGCAGTGCTGCAGTAGTCTCAAAAGAGAGACTTCCTCGTTTAAAGATGAGGAAAGATTGAAGGTGGAAGTATTTTTTGAAAAAATGACAAGTGCTTCAGGGTGGATGCTTGGCAGTGAGTTGTTCAATTTTTATTTTTTATTTTTTGCTAGCTGGCTAAATTATTATTTCTTTAATGAAGAAAAAAGTTTGGCAACCAGTTAAAGTGATATTAGTAATATTTCACTAATGCTAGCCTCTAGACCAGTGACTATCAGTCAGGATCTGATGAGCACCATGGGGATTCCCAAAGTTGCGTGATGTATTTGCATAATGCATGCTGGGTATTGTCCTGAATGGAAGAAAACAATGTAATATTCTGAATTCTGTCAAACCAGTGAGGATGAAGGATGTAATACTGCATGACAGAAAACTACATAACATACGAAATAGCATATTAAATACTAGTCTACATTAAAAAGTTCAAATGTTATGGTTTTACTGATTTAACTGACATATTTTCATTATGTTTGTTACTGACACCACTATGTTCATCCTATTTTGAACTTGAAAAGTTATGTACAGTGCTGTGAAAAAGTATTTGTCCCTCACCTGATTCCTTCTTTTTTGCCAATTTATCACATTTAAATGTCAGATCATCCAACTCATTGTATATATAAACCTAGTAACTGGTTGTGCCCCCCTTGGCAGTAACAACTGCAATCAAATGTTTGCGATAACTTGCAGAGTTGTGGCCCACTCTTCTTTGCAGAATTATTTTAATTCAGCTACATTCAAGGTTTTTCGAGTATGAACTGCCTGTTTAAGGTCTTGCAACAGCCAGTCAGGACTTTGACTCGGCCTCTCCAAAATCTTAATTTTGTTTCTTCTGAGCCATTCAGAGGTGGACTCGCTTGTGTGCTTCGGATCATTGTCCTGCTGCACAACCCAACTGAGCTTTAGGTCACAAACTGACAGGTGGACATTTTCTGATTGAGAGCACAATTCATGGTTCCATCACTTATGACAAGTTATCTAGGTCCTATGAGGAGACAGCGCTACCTACTGCACCTCACAGCAAGAAGGGCCTGGGTTCAATTCCCCGGCCGGGAGACCAGGGTCCTTTCTGTGTGGAGTTAGCATGTTCTCCGCGTGTCTGTATGGGTCTCCTCCCACAGTCCAAAGACACGCAGTCAAGCCAACTGGAGATGCTAAATTGCCCCTAGGTGTGAGTCTGTGTGTCTGTCCAGTGTGTTTCCTGCCTGCTGCCAAATGAGCGTGGGGATAGGCTCCAGCACCCCCATGACCCAGAAGGATAAGCAGCTTAGATGATGAGTGAGTGAGTAATAACTGTATTATATCTTAGTTGCTGCGTTAAGCCTGACTGGTTGATGTAGTTATAAGATTAAATCTGTTCCAGGTTCATTTCTAGGTGCATATTGCATATATATTATATATTGCATAAATATTGTACATTACAGTTCTATACAACAACAAGCAGTTTACAAGCAGTTTTTATTTTTATATAAATATTATGAAGCACAGAGACTCTGACTGAAAACATTCCATATTTATTGTATTAGTATTATTACAGTTTTCAGCCATTAATCAGTGATTATTTTGAACACAAATGAGTTTCTCCATCTGTGGAAAGTACATTTCTGAATAAAAAAGACACTCACACTTACCCTATTGGTCAGAAACTGACCGCTAATGAAGGGCTAGAGGATGACTGACACAAACTGCGCAGCAACAAATCTACAACAAGGAACAACGAAGTCAGAGTGTCTAATAGAGTGGACAGTGAGTGGAAACAGTGTTAAAAACTCCAGCAGCACTGCTGTGTCTGATCCACTCAGACCAGCGCAACACACACTAACACACCACCATGTCAGTGTTACTGCAGTGATATGAGTGACTCATCACCCTAATAATACCTGCTCTGTGGTGGCCCTGTGGGGGTCCTGATGAACGGGGTAAAGAAATCCTTCAGAGAAACAGATGGACTACAGTCTGCAACTGTACAAAGTGCTCCTCTATTGTAAGTTGATCTGATTAAATGGACACTGAGTGTAGAAACAAGGCAGTTTGTATTTATACATTTCTGAGCGCAGAGAATAAGTATTTCATCGTTACTGTAAAATACAGTTTTCATGTTCACATTTTTAACATTTGTGAACATAAACTCCACAGCGGTAGAGTCTCAGTTTAAGTGAGACTCTTTAACGCCCCCTACTGATCACCGCTTATACTGCATATTTAAATTAGAGGTTACTGAAGTGCATTTACTTGGTGTTTTAAAGCGATGAAAATAGTTCAAATCTACACGATATATATACAAAATAATATTAAATTATAATTATATAATTACTTATTGATCAGTAAGTACAAGTAAGTATATAGTAAGTAAATAAGTATATAGTATATAGTAAGTGGAGTATATATATATATATATATATATATATATATATATATATATATATATATATAAAATAATAATAATAATTATTATTATTACATTTGAACAAAAAATTTCACTTTATTGCAATGTGTTGTCGTTCAATCCAAAAAGCAAATGTCCAATAAATAAATAAATAAAATAAATAAATGAAAAGGAGATGCTGCTGCATTGACGATGTTTAACAGCAGGTGGCGACAAAACACCTTTACACAAATAGATATCTTTACTCTTTTTTTCGATGAAGCAGGGCTGGATTTTATCATTATAATTCGTACAGCCCCTTTAGATATGGACAATACAGTTAATAGGATATTATTTTGTATTGATTTAATACAATACAATCCGGCATTTACATGTATTCTGTCAATGGCAGGTCCATGTTTGTTTTCAAATGAATTCAGACGGCATCAGCTTGAACTCAGCTTCAGCTTACGATTATATTACTGAAGCTAAATAAACTCTTTGCGCTTATAAAAAGAGAGCTGTGGTGATGTTATAAAGTATTATAAAAGATTTCAGCAGTACTGCATTAAACTTATATAATCACCTGTAGGAGTTTCTCCTCTGTATGATATCCCTGTAGTTCACTCCTCTTAGCAAAAAAGGGCTCGATATGGTACAAAGAACATTGTAACAATAGCGAAACCTAATTTGGTGCTTTTTAAAAGGTCCTTTAAAGAGTCATACACAACCTTATAACCGCACAACGAAACACATAAACATTTAACATGTCATGGTTCTATACAGAACCGTTGCCATTACTAAGGAACCCTTGAGGAACCCACTGTTTAAGGCTGTAAAGACAGGACTTGTGAAAATCCTAGAAATCCATAGACCATTTAGTGTGGAATAAACGTGGCCGGGGTGGCTTTACTGTTTAACGATGGTGGGGGGTGTCTGTGGTGGGTGGGGGTTAGTGACCATAACGCGCGCGCGCTGGTGAGGAAGTTGGTCGTGACCGTTAAGGTTCTCTGCAGCAGGAATCGTGACCTGATCCTGTGGGACCTTTGAGGTTTTGAGGAAACCCGTCTGTGTCTTTAACTCACTGTCAGACTGCAGCACTGAGACACGTAGACCAACAGCCGGCCGGTGAAGCGCCCTCAGTGGTCATTTTACACGTTTCCAAAGCTTTATTTAAACGACTTACGGTCATGTGAAGCTGGACAAGAGCTAGAGCTACACATTTAAAAGATAGATGACCTTTATTGATCATTAAAGGAGAATTTGGGGAATTATAACACCTTAAAATGACGTAGACCTTTTATATTCGCATGTACACTCTGGAAAAGATGGTTCTTCAAGCGTTCTTTTGTAGAGAAACTGGTTCTATATGGAACCATGAACACTCGAAGAACCCTCCTCATGATTAAAGGGTTCTTTGCATCGTGAAATGGTTTTTGAAAAGGGTTCTATGTAGCATCCAAAAAAGGTTCTTCTATTGCTGCGATGTCAAACTTGTCATAACCGAACCCTTTTTGATGCTATATAGAATATATAACTATATACAACACATTCTCCATCAATCTGAAGAACCATTCTACGATGTAAGCACCCTTTAATCATGCAAAGGGTTCTTTGAGTGCTGATGGTTCCATATAGAAGTATATTCTTTTCTAAAGAATCTTTTGGTCACTTATTTTAAACAAAACAAAAGCAAATCCAAATTTGTGAATAAAAGGGTTAAAACAACATGATAGATATAAACGACACGATAGATATTCATCCAAGGTCTAAAATGTCACCAATTCAGACAAGGGGGCCCAAACTTTTGGTCCTGTGGCTCCTCAGGGGTGAAGTAACTTTTAGAACAGTGTGTCCAGGTTAGACCCAGAGATTCTAATGGGGTGGCACATCACTAGGAAAAACTAAATAAAACAGCGATTATTGTATTAAAACAACATAAAAAAGTGATATATTGTTTTTTTCTCTGTACAATTAAATCTATCCATCATTTCCACATGAATAAAAATATCACATCAATACAACCATTACTGAAAATAAACTGAAAGACAAAACTGTGTTGATGTAGCGTATTTTAGTCATTCATGAGGAAATGAGTGTGTTTGAACTGAGTAAAGTGAATGCATCATTTCTTTCAGTGTTAACTTTAAGAAGAATATTTCCTACAGACAAGCCATAGAGGTTATTCATTTGGGTTGCGTTCACTGCAGGTTATACCAAGTCTGATGATTATCCAGACAGTGCTGTATAAGGGAACCTACAATGCATGCATTCAACTGTAAAAGGAAATCGGTTAACATGATAAACTATTATAGCTGACTAATTTTTGATAGTTAACACATCTTACCATTGAATAGCCTACTGTGTAATGTAGCTCAAGCTGAAGGGGCCGACCAGCTGGACATTTTCGTTCTAAAAACGTTCTGAGAACATTACACACTTTCTATCAATGTTTGCAGTGGCAAAAATGTTTGTGTTTTTTTTTTTTCATTCCCAGAATGTTCTTCGGGGAACGTTCTCTAAAAACATCATCGTGTAACATAAACTGCGACCCTGACAACAAACATCCTCAAAACATCCTCTGAATGTTGCAGTTAAAACGTTAACTTTATAGGAACATTATTTGAAATGCTAAACATCCTCAGAACGTTCTTTGGATGTTAGATTTAAAGTTTTTTTTTTCAAATAAATATTTTAGATTTAGAACTTTTAGAACTTGTAGGCAATGTTAACCAAAGTTATGGGAACGTACCCTGCTTGCTGGGCCAGCACACATTCATTCACCTGTTTCCTCAACAAATTAGCCAATCACTGCAAGACACACTAATTATTAAATGCAGAGTCATTGGTAACTTTGGTAACTAGCCTGAGGGCAGATTTTCACCATGAAGTGTAACTGATGCTTTATTAATGATGGCTGACTGATGAGGGCTGACCGTCTCACTTTTCCATAACTGGGGTGGCCAGAAGGGTGGCCATGCTTCATTCTAGGATGGCTATGGCCACCCTAGTCACCTGTTTTGGGCACCAAGGTGTAATGGTTGTGGTGGGCTGAGGGCCAAAAAGACAAAACAGCCAGCAACGCATTAGCTTTTACATCTCTGTGCATTGTGACTATAGATGGAGAAATTGTATTCTTGAATTACTCCAATGAGTTCTTTACATACAAGGTACATTGCCTTACCTTTACATTTAGTGAAAGGTATCTTGACAAAGATGGTCTCTAAATCCCTCTAAACGTCTGTGTACACCACTTCTTACACTCTATTAGCTTGCTATGCTATGTGCCATAAAATAAAGTTGTGTGGTGTCATTTTATAAGGCTACACTATAAAAAATTATGTTCTCTCATTGGCTAAGGGGGTGAGGGGTTAGGCAACTCTCTGGTGGGCCAACATAGGCCCTTTTAGTGGTTGAGTTTGACACCACTGATGTAGACACTCCTTAAAAAAAAAATGTTCTTCACACTCACATCCCATTTACACAAATGGTTCCCTAAAGAACCATCAACTGAAAGGTTCTTTAGGGAACCAAAAGTAGTTATTTTATAGCAGGGATGTCCAGTCCATAAAGGGCTGGTGTGGCTGCAGGTTTTTGTTGCAACAAAACAAGAGGACACTTAATCAGTGGTTTAAAGACTGAGACTGATTAAGTGAGGGGAATCAGCTGTGCTCTTCAGGTTCGGAATGAAAACCTGCACCCACATTGGCCCTTTGTGGGCAGGATTGGACATCCCTGTTCTACGGCATCACACGAAGAATCTTTTCTGGATCATTTTAAGAGCGAAGAACACTGACAAAAAAATGTAAATGGTTCCTCCATATGATGGAAGAACCTTTAAAAAAGGTTCTGACTGCATCAAAAGATCACTATTATTCCAAGTCAAAGAATCCCTTTCTGCCGCTATGTAGACCCCTTTTTGTTAAGAGTAGGAGAATAAACCCAGAAAGCAGACCCACAATTTGGAAGGAGGAAATAACTGCATTGTACTGATCTATGGACACTTTATAGCTCAGGGGTTTCTGTCCAGTTCCTGTCCACTTTCTGCTGTAACTCACCTGATGCGGGTAAAAGAGAACGCTGGCAATAGAACGCTGGTTATACTGAACAAAACAAGCATGTTGAATTTATTTTAATTGAATTATGTAAATCTTAACATGAATAAAATATATTAAATCAGCGTATTTACTATTAGTAGTAATTCTGCTGATGTCATATATTTTGTTCATGTGTAGATGATGTGCTCATTTGAATCAGGTCAATTTAATGACTCAAATGTGTTGGAGCTGGACCAGAGCTGGACCAGATAAAGGGCCCCTCT